>NW_025766237.1:1322169-1515414 GCF_003918875.1 Haliotis rubra
AACCGTGTTGCTGTTAGTGTATTACGCAGGAAGCAATAACACAAAATGACTTGATAATAGTTGTAAAACAGGTCAAATTGTATCGGTTATGCAGACATGTATTTATAGTTATATTTATAGCTATATTTTTTATTTATCAAGGAGTTTATTTGCAGATGTTTGACGTTATTCATGTTTGTAGGTAACCAAGGTGCCACTTTCTACAGGAAACCCACCTGATGTCTCAAGGAAGCCACAATTTGTGATGTGTGTGAGAAGTGTTTTGCAAACAGGTCAGTGAATGAGATTCCATTTCCATAAAGTATATTGTTTTACATTTATGCATATGTGCTGGAAGTAACTTATCAAGACTGCCGTTTACAAATATCAATTGCATACGTTTCAGTCAATATTTTACACATTCCTCAATTTGATTGTTATTTGTACAAGAATAGCTTAGGATCCCTTACAGGTATCAGAAGGTCATTTTAATTATCTTTTCAGATCCGAAGACAGCTGTGAAGAAGAAAAGACAAACATTGAAATTTTTTATGCAAAATGTGAATAAATAATTTGGATGCTGTGTAAATGTCAAGTAACAAAGATGCACGGTTGATGTATTTGAACGTTTCCATGGTCAACTTTATGTTGAGGTAATATTCCAACAGTTCAGTCTTTGGTGTGTGTCTGCAAGTCATACATTTCGAGACATTTCGATATTTCCAACCATCAATTATGAAATAATGTCTGATAACAAGTAATAATACTCTGGCGTTTGATAATTTCAAATAATATACAACACAGGCCTAAATTTTTAAATATGTCAAGTTAAATAATCTCGTTTATCAGTATCGTTAAAATAACTTTAGATTAATGTTAAAAACACCGGGCATTGCGTTGGATAAATTTGGTGTCACTATTGCGTTGATTGAATTTGGAAATGTACTCAATTTACCCCAAAAATCGTTTTGAAACTTTACTGTTAAGTCAGTAAATCGCTGTAATAAGGAAAAGATGACTGATTGAAATTTAAAATTTAGAAGTCATCCGGCTTGTGTACTTTCATCTTGAAAAGAAAATGTCCCACCCACAGCGCCTCACAATCAATTACAAGAAAGATCCTCCTTTGCCGCAATGCCCGGAGCTGGATTCGCACTTATACCACCACACACAATGATCGAACCGTTACCAACGCGCTGTCAAGGAGGTCTCTATTTACACTGGTTTAACGTTCATTTTTGCTCAATGACGGTTTCCCGAAGTTCTATGGCACTCCAAGCCGCCTTGATGTCGGTGGCAAAATGTCGATTTGAACCCGGGGCTTTCCGGTCGAATATAGAGCTGATCATAGGCCGCATGTAGACGGATTTGATCAAAAAGTCGAAATCTGGAATGGCTCCCTACATGCCTGCCGGATGCGTGTTGGTAATTAAATGCAGACAGACGCGGGATGGCTGTCTGCAATACTTTAGCTTTATCTAGTGAAGTGGCAAGTGGGTTGCAGGTTTTACACTTACACTCAACCAATGTTCAGCTATGGCGATAAGGGTTTGTAAATAATCGGATCTGGACCGGACAATCCAGTGATCCAACAGCATGAGCATATGGCATCGATCTACGCACCGCAAGACCCGATGACGTAATGTCAGGCCAAGTCGGCAGGTACTGACCGCACAGTCCCGTTAGTTCGTCTCTTACGGCGAACGCATGGTCGCTACTGAAGATCCAATATTATAACACGGGTCTCGGGTCCTGATATTCAGTATTATATAATGAGAATATATTATCCAACCCTCCAAGGTGTATTAAAATTCATAAATGGGATGAAATATTTGACATGTTGAATGACAGAGACATTTGATGTTTTGATTTTTTGAGTGAGACATGGTTTCAACCCTGAGATGATGGAGTGAAGATTGCGTTAATGACAACACCGTCAGGTATGCGTTTAAATATAATCCCCGCCCATCTCGAGGTGGAAGGCGTGGCCATTTAATCTTCTAAATCTCAGCTGGAAGATTGTTGAATTTTTCATCTTTTAAGAAACTTTAGATATTTCGTTAACTGATGGCACCCTAGACTGGGTTGTAACTTGAAGAAGGATACGATGAAGACACTATAAAGGATACGTGCTGTGTTTTGTGACCTTAGTGTGACCGACTTCAAATATCAGATCATTATCAGATCCACTTTCTCTCTAAATGCAGATAGAAGCCCCTTATCAAGAAGTGTCACAATTTAAAGGCTATATTGCATGCCTTGTAGGTACATCGTACGTGTGGAGATACTAAACCTTGGTAAAATGAATGGAATGAAATTTAAGAACCGCTGCGTATCTTAACTGAATGTATTTACTGATATACATTTGCTCAGATAAACAATGATGTAGCTTCGCCAACTTTCCGGACCGTTTTAGCGGTACTGCTGGGGAGACCGTGTGTCTCTGTCAGGCGATTAACGCTTCGCACAATATCAAATCTATACCTGTGAATTATATCTCTTATCTTTGCTGTTCAAGTAAAGGCGTATTTGCTAAATATGGGTTCACAAGCAATTACTAAGTACTACTTAATTAGACAGTTTCATAGTCACTTTGGTGAATATAGTAAAATTGTATCACGTTGGGTCTGGAAGAGTTAATGTACTTAGTGCTTAATTGCACTTATTTCATTGTCAAATTGGTTTAGATGAATATATGTAACATGCTGAGGCGATGCAATAGAAACCAACATTCTCATACGTACAGTGATCATACGTTGGCACCTGCGTATTACTCAAACTATGGATACAATGAGTGATTTTTGCTGTGTGAAATGGGTGTTTACATGAATGCGTCATCTACCCTTAACGGTTGAAAGCTTCACTAAAACCTATTACGACTATGTACGATGAAAAAACTCATTCGTCATATTCTTTTGACCAGTCACCATGATGGAGTTGCAGATCTCAAAATATTGTGGAATATCTGTGTGTTTTGCCTCTTTTTTGTCATACTGTCAATTGGGACGAGTGACTCCTAAGGGGGTTACATGATGGCAATTTATACTGTCGTCTTCTGTCATAACCAGTTTCAAATACTGAAGTGGCCCATCGTCTGAAGAGCCGCGAAGTTGACCGTGTGAAGCTTAATCTGATTTGACACGTTCGCAAGCGATCTACTATCTGGTTTTCGCTTCGTGCTTTTTTTGTGACACTCTCATTCGTTTTGCTACTCGCATATCAAACTTCAGGATGGTTCTCCAAAGATCTTCAGGTGTAAACGCTGAGGGAAAAGAAATTTGGATGATCTGGCCAGTTTTATGTCAAAGGATTAAGAGAAACATTTTGTTTTGGTTGTGGTATGAATCAGAATGGGTGAGAAAGTGTAGACCAAATATACGGTTTAGTTATCATGCGATGCACCTATTGTATGTGAGTCACATTGTTTTTCGTTTGGAAATAGAATTTGGTTTCCATACATACATGTATCTAACGTAATGACTTCACAAACGTACAATGTTTTCAAAAAGTCCCAGAACAGACTAGTATATTTTTGCAAATGCGGATGATGATGGTGGCTGCGTGCTAAGTATTGGACGGACGTCACCGTGATGCGGAAGGCTTGTGCCAGGAGCGGATCGGCGGGTTTTGCGCGCACAAGCTCGTTTTAGAGGCGTACGCGAGGCCGTACCTGAGTTTCGACGTTTTGGTGAAGGCGCGGGTGAAACATGCGGCTCATGATCGTCTCCATGTTCAGCTTGCACGTCCTGTTCCAGATCGACGTTTTTGTCAGCGGACATCCAGATATTTGTTTGAAATCATGAAACTCCGGATAATCATGGCTTTGATTCGCTTTGGTTTGCATCCTTCATAGGCATGGTTGTATCTTGCGAGGTCAAATGATAGGCTAAAACAAGTAATGTTTTGGAAGACCTCATGACAGAGTTGATGATGCTGGTTCATGGTGTGACTGTGCGAATCCAGCTTCACATTATGCAAAGAAAGGTCTTTGTTGTAGCGATTGTAGAGGTGTGTGGGTGGACGTTTTCTCATTCACTAGTTTAAAAAGAGACTTCAAATTTCTGACAATCATCTTTTTTCTTTATTACAGAGATTCACAGAACTTAAAAGTAAAGTTTCAAAACGTTTGAGGAGTAAAATCGGAGGGCATTTCCAAATTAGACACAATAGTGACAAAAATATAATGGCACGCAATTCCCTGTCTACTTAAACCATTTTAACATTGTTACACATGAAACAGTTAAAAAGGCTATTTAACTTTACATTTTGGAAATATTTAGGCCTGCGGAAGCCATATTATTAGAATTATGTATCGAGATTCAAAGTATTGATTGCTATTATCGAGACATCAATTTCCTCATTGATGGGTCAAATCTGAAAGTAATATCGTTTAATACCGTTTTCCTGACATCACAGACACCAAAGGCTGGAACTGCTGGAATATTGCTCAACATAAAGGGAAAGTTGATCAAGGAAACAGTTCAACGTCACCCCTTTGTCATTTACAATGCACATAGTTCATGTATTACTCTGAATCTTCAAACATCCACTCCAGATAAAAGACGAGGCATCTTGAACCGTATTCCATCAGTTATTCTTTATCATTTAAAATCAAAGAAACACTGATGGAGCGTTGATCAGATTATTTATTCACATTTTGCATAAGACTGTTAATGTCTTTTCCTCTTCACTGATTGTCCAGATCTAGAAAAAAAGGAAATAATTCAAATGATCTTCACAATTACAAAGGAGGATCCTAATAACATTCTTACACAACAATGAAATGGAAAGAATGTGTAAAAAAGATGACTTGAGAATGTATAACCCCAATATTTATGAAACGGCAGTTTGATAAATCACTTAGTACATATGCATGAATGTAATGCAGAATAAAAGATTTCGGGAAATGGAAACTCATTCACCGACCTGGATTACCCAACACTTGTCACACACATCACAAATTCTGGCTAAAGCGAGGACTGCCAGGTTTCGTAGAAAAGTTACATGTAGATCACCTACAAACCACGGATGCTACAAAGAAAGGAATAGAAGACACTTGAATACTTCAAATATCTGCAACAAAATCTTCGATAAGTAAAAAATAACTATAAAAATATAATTGTAAATACCATGTGCAACAAAGCAATTTTGAAGCCCGTTTACAGCTACTAGAGTCATTTTTGTGTTATTTGGCTTCTGCGAATTCGCGAAGCATGCAGCACGGGTCAATGTTACCGGGTTCCCGTTATCAACAACTTCACGGCGTATGAAATATCGGACTCACTGGAAACAGAGTAGTAATCGTGGACTGTGGGCGTAGCTGGGCTGGTTGTTCGTCGCCGTACTTAGGTTCTGATTGGACGGGATGTCCAGAGAGCGGATGGACGTTATGGCGCGATCTTTGGAGGAGGGGTGGATGTGCGTTTGTTGTATGTGTGCTGTTGGTTTTCGTTTTCAGGAACAAGGTGCTTGGGATAATCCGGTACAAGGAATGCTTGGGTATTGGTTGCGGACTTGGACCTTTGGCTATTGGGCGTGAAGCGATGTCCGGATGTAGGACTCTTGCGGTACCAGTGGAAACGTTCGTAGAATTGGTGGAAGGGATTAGACTAACTGGAAGAAAACATCGGGCTGTTTGGACAGAGATGGATTCGGCTTTTGTTGACAGTAAGTAATTGGAAACGGACGATGGCGCTTTTCGTCTGTGTGAATTTCAATGATAGATTTTGCGATGGACTGAACGACGATAACCAGTCATCGTTTCACGGACTGACCATGGCCCGTATACTCAGTAGATTCCGTTTCCACATGCAAAGTCAAAGTGTAATGGGTAAAAGCACTTACAATTATAACTTTTACTTCAAGAATCTTGGAACTGAAGTCAAAACGTCACAAACCCACCTCATCCAAAGTAAATACCAACCACGTTTTGTACCACGTCTTTCAAATCTCTTCAGACCAGCAACGATTGCCCATTGAGGAGTCATATCTGGATCAAAGCCTGATTCAGGATAGATATCTCCATCACTGTCATTCCACTGGATCCCTCCTTCCAGCCATCTTGGGAGGTGAAAAGAGGAGACGCGTATTTTAAGAGGCGAAAAGACATAGAAAATGACATAAGATTTCATAATCCAAATGCCTGCTAACGTCAAGACAGAAAAATCATTATTAACAGATATCACTCACATGACTGAAATAATGTTATTAAATTGTGTTCTCATAGTGCAGGTCATCAGTTTGAAGTTGTTGATAATTGTCATCAAAAGCAACACAGTGTTAATAATCAAAGGATGGGTCTCCGATTTCCAGCATCAACGTTGAAGGAACACATCCACCTGGAATGCAAATGCAGTCAGTATTGAGATACAGCATGTATGTGTTGTTCAGGGATTTGCACACGTATTTGATGAATCCATTATTCAGTATTCGAATAATCAGATTCAGGTATTGACTAACTTACAGTTAATTAAAGCACTATGCTTAGGCCATTTGCTTCATACTTACATCAGCATATTTTGCAACACCTTTACCAGTAGCTGTGATGCAAACCTCTTTGGGGGAATTTAGTCAGCTGGAGAGAAACAAATCGTAAGCTAAGCTTTTAGAGAACGAGCTTCAGAGTATAAATACACCATGAGAAACGCCAAATTAAGTCTTTTTCAAAATTTCTCAAAGACAAATACCATTAGAATTTGGAATAAGAATTAACACTTGTATATGCCATCATTTAACGTTATGCATATATGCTAGAGTTTGAATCTACCTCTCTTGATTGTAAAACGAAGCGTTTGCTGTCAGTCACTGAATATGTGCTGGAGTGTCACTTCCGCTCTTGAGTCATCAACCTCAACTTGGAAACCAGGAAGCAGCATATTGCGTCGGGCATAGTCAGTTAGGGCGTGAAGTGCTACCATTGTGTCCTGTATGATATCATGAGGATCAGTAAAATTAAAATTGAATTCCTTGATCATGCAATATGGAACTGATTACAGTTTATATCAAAACAACACTGACAATACGTAAAATGGTCACTAAGTACGACTTTTAAAACGGGTGAAAGTTGTGCCATAGATTTCCTTTGTGGAATGATAAATCGATGTTTTATTGTATATTTACATGATATCATTTTTTCGGTTCGAACTTATGGACACGGCAATGACTTGAATTAACAATAATTATCACTTACAGTATTCGTACGCGACCTCAAGATGCAGCCGGGCTGGATTAGGACGTCCTGTTCGACCAAACCGAGAGCATGTATCTTTACATAAAGGGTGTGCTATGAATTTGACTTTGGGTGGCAGTTATCGCGGAGATTAAAGAATCGTACCCGGCCGATTCGGCGCTGTGCTTGGTTGAGGAGAAGCCGCCACGTATCGGGTTTTAATAACCGGGTGTCATTAGTTACGGGTTGTTGAACTTCGAGAGATCACCTTGTAGGGATGGATGCCAGATGGCGATAGATGCGGATGTCATCTGAATATCGAATGGGCTGGGTGCGTGTGGGTTGAGGTGTCCGGTTTGTCATAGTAGTTGAGAAAGAGCGGTTATTGGTTCCGTCCGGTGTTTCCGAGTACCTGGTAATTAAAGTACCAGTAATGGGAGGGAATGGAAAAATGGATTTAACGCTGTACGCTTAGGGATCGGCAATAGTGTTTTATAAGAAGCATATTGGATTCTTTTGGTTTGAGTTTTTAGTTTTAAGACAAAATCAGTGGGTTACATTATGGGTGTCCACTGGATCTAATTTTAAAATGCAGATTGTGTGGCGGATAAGTATACGTAATCAATTTCCGGTGGATCGATCATGATTGTCTATTCTCTTGCACCAAACGGTTTTGTATTTGAAAACAACCATACGGTATGCAGCCTGGTAAAACTATTGTTCAAATTATTTGTGGGTATCAGTGACACAATTCCAAATTTACCTTTAACCTCAGCTGCAGCGTTGAGTTTGGTGAACGTGACATCCCGCTACTGAGCTGCCAGCCTCAGACAAGGCGTAGCTGACAATATGGCAAGAGTAGAAGAGATCCGTGATAGAGAGGAGCCACTGACTCCAAGGTACTTCGTGGCATTCACAGTGGCGTTTTTCCAAAGCGTATACTCATACATCTGTCATGAAAAACATATGTTTTCAAGCTCAATTCCACGTTTGATATGCTTCTATTGTTTCTAGTGCGATAGTGTGTTGTACTGTAGAAGCTACATATAGAAAGACGCAAGAAGGTTTGGATCCTCTGTAGTGTCATTGTTTCAAGATAGGTTAATGCAACATCAAACTGATTTTGTTTCATTTAAAATCTTGATATTTACATAATTTAGTGACAGCCAAATGATCAAACTTCTTCATACATTACATGTCCGTAATAAAACATATACATATGGATACTGAGAAACTCCCTCTGTCGCATGTCAATGTGTTGTTACATTCCGCTTGTGACACATCAACAACGAGTGTATTTGTGAAATATGTCCTTACACAGAAGTAAAATATTTCCAAATTTAGAAAAGCTACTTAACTTACAGAAGCCAGTTCTATCCTTTTTCCCTCTTTAGGTTTCAAAGGTTCATTTTCAGAAATGACAAAGACCGAAAAAACAATTGTTCACTGACATTTTCCCACGTCAAAAGAACATATGAGTCTATATGATGCTAAACCTACACCTACCCCATATCTACCAATGTCTTGATTTTCCAAGAAAGCCAGCAGCACCATGGATGTAAGAGAGGCTTTGAAGTCTGAGGAAACAAAAAGCACCTGATATTAAGGTACTAGACAAGGACCAACTGAGAGATGTGTGTAGTCAGGAAATATCATTATGGAAATGTTAATATTTCGTAATATGATGTCAGTACCTGCATCTGTCTGTCAAATACAAGCTCCAGGCTCATTGAAGGATCCATCTAAATTCTGCCTCTCTGTCATCCAGTTAAAGGGACCTCGCCAAGAAGTCTGAGTTTCCACAAAATGTAAGGCCTGGCTTGATGGAAACTTCGTGCTACAAATGCAGTCAGCCTTTGGAAACAATGAAACAATCATGCGTTAGACTAAGGTGTGAGTGAGGCTGTTGCATGGGTGTATCTGTTTGCTTACTGAAGTATAGAGCAGAAGTTATGATCTTTGAAGAAACTCACCACGTGGTCATGCCTCATCTCGGGTCTCCGAAAAGAAAGGACTGAACGATCCATCGTGTATCTGATATGTGAACTCCCTCTGGTAGCCTACGAAAGTTATATAGGTGTTTGCAAAACCAGGAAATTGGAGAAACATAACAATCACAAATAAAACCTTTTGCGGTTAGTGCATCCAGTCATTAACTTAAAGAAAAATAAGTTTGCCAAGTTCGAGGTAGGTCCTTGATCCTGGACTCCAGACAAGTGTCATTTGCAGCAGTTGTGTAAAAGGTAATCGCAATATATGCATCGGGGCAAAAGATCATCATGTTCTGTTCCACCACAACCTTTTTGGCAGAGCCAGAAGGTTCAACCAGGTTGATCGAGACTGGCCAATCAGGTCACCTGGAATGCAAAGGGCAGTAGTTAATGTCTTTTAAAAGTCACGGTATTGTCCCACCAATACAAACCTTCAAACAAAATTGCAACATACCCACGGCCGTCAAAGTATATCAAGTTTTATTCTTTGCAACCAAATTTCACTGTTGCAGAATACCTGTCACTTTGGCTCTGACTATACTGATCCGGTTACTGCCTCTGATGGAAGTGACAGCGCCACATGTTGGTTGAAGTCAGGGCCTCCTGGTGTCAGCTCAATGAAGACAGGTGTGTTGTATTCTTTGGGGATCCCTTCCGCCTGGGTTAAGAAGAAGATATAGACTATACACTTTACACATAGCATAATGTTCATATCTATAGGGTAGTGTGTAATGTAACAACTTTCATCCATCCATCCAGGAAACCATTTCTGTGGCGTGGTGGACAGACCATCTTGTTAGAATGGGGAACCTTTTTGTTTGATTTTCTGCTGACCACGTTATAACTTGTTGCTTGTTATTACTCAAGTCGGATAAAACAAAGGCTGATCAGCTTAGAGTGCAATATTTTCAAGACTACGTTAAACCCAATTTCTCCTCATGTAACCTCAGATCTGAGTAATGAAAGATCACCAGTACCCCATCTTTGTCATAATAGCTAACAATGAGGCTTGATGATTTCTTTGTCAAGAGAAATGAGCCCTACAGGGTTTACGTCGTTAGTCAAAACAAGTCATTACCTTGACATTGAGCTGTCTCCTGACAGCATCAGCGGCTAGAGTTGTCCGTGCTGACACCTCGATGTCGATAGCTCCCAGAGATGATGGAATGATAGGGAAGTACACAGTCTGGGGCTCGTTGGATTTGACCTTCAGCACAGAATGATATATTGTGGGAATGTGTGCAGACATATGCATTTAACACTGTGATAATAATTGTGTCTCACCCGGATCATCTCTTAGTATTGTAAAAAATGTACGGTCCCAAATTAACACTGTGCATATATTATCATGTTAAACACATCTAATCCAGACTTTCTTATTTCCGGCTTCAGAACTGATATTATGTTGAAGTAGAACATTTTATTATTGAGATGAAGGGGTTGGGTCCGAATTATTCCTGTGAGCTGTGCTTGCAACACTGACTGATGCGCCTCTTAAAAAAGGCCTGTTCATTACTCGAACACCTTGAATGGTTCCATTTGCTAAAGAGTGAAAGTGAATTTATCACAACACTTACTGTTACATACTGTGTCTGGTCCTTTGATTCCTTGGTAGTTTTACCAGATCTGTCAACCACCACGTTGACGTAGTCCGGGGACGTAGGCAACGACACAACAACCTATTGAACATACACATGATATTAACTGTTACTGATGTTTTCCAAGTACCTTTTATGGAACGTACGAGCTTCGAGGCGTTACACATTATCTCAGTGCAAAAGTGTTAATTTGTACTTTGTGTAACTGTACAATGGTAGCAATTAACCGTAGTTCCCAGACGCGAATCATTTGTGTGAAAATGAAGACAAAATTATAGGATATCCGCTCTACCGAGACTATGTTTTGGTCAAACGTTTTCCAGAACCAGGATGACCAGGATAGAAGATGTCATATTATTTTATGCATTTCTGAAAGTGTTCTTCTGAGCCGTGCCCTGCTGTGGACAATGAGAACAATACTGTATCATGATTCAAGATGCCATGCATGATGAAGATAAGGCAATGGAAATAGTTGCACCAATATCCATGACTGATCGGTAATGTAAGGCTAGCCCCAATCGATAACATAAGGCAGGTATGCTCAGAAGATGAGGCAGTGGAAATAGTTGCACCAATATCCATGACTGGATCGGTAATGTAAGGCTAGCCCCAATCGATAACATAAGGCAGGTATGCTCAGGAATGAATGATTTGGTCACATGTCGTTCTTATTTAATAACGTTTTCAAGTGACTGATTTAAACATGACGCTCACATCAACATCACTGGGCAGGTAGTTGAAGATACTGGCTTGAATGACGACCTGTTCTCCACGTAACACCGAGGTAGGCATGGACAAGCTCACGAAGAAGGGACTGAAGACACGCAGCTGAAGAAAGTACACGTATTGTGCGTTAAGTTTTTCTGTATACGGACAATGTGGCACTTTTTGGAGACTTTATTAAATCGGTGATCGAGAAGAGAACATAACCGGGAACTGTATACTCAAGCATTGTCAAAAGTACGAAAGATTTCGTGGCTGCATTCTCAAAACATGTCCCAAAACATTCAAGATAAATTTAATCTTACCACCCTTTTAGTCGAAGAATATATGTGCTTTTATGTATAACTAGATTTGACTAAATTGCTAACAGCTAAAAGGATGGTGTAAATCCAGCTAGGGTCCATGCAAGAAGCAAATGTACTATTAGTCCCCAGGGTCCCTAATGTGGTGATCTACCTTTAGTTGTTGGCGATCTATAGCCTGGTTTCATATTGCGTCATGTACAATTACAATATATTAGATTAAATTAATAGTTTTAAATTAATATCTGTGTTAATCTAGGTGTTTTATTGTTCTTCATTGACAAATGATTATAATTCACTGTTAATTATTATAAAACTATAACTTGATTTAGTCACGATATGGCTTAAATATTGCCGATGTGACTATTAATTTTAACTCACACACTCACTCATTTAACATATTCGACATGACACCCAGCTGAATATTGAAAATTACAGAAATACATGGTGAACTAGGATCCTAATTCCTCTTCAACGAAATCATATCTTGCAAAAGTGAATTTTTTGTAGCAGACAATTTCTATTTTTTCAAAAATATCTAGGACAGTTGGGGTGGGTGGGGTGACGGTGGGGAGAAAGGTAGGTGGTGTGTGTGTGTGGGGGAAAAATTCTGGACCAGAACTGAAATTACATTTTTTTAAAAACAACACCAAGGGCCTGGTCATGTATAATTGGGGTTGGTGTATCACATTTTGCTGACAAATATAAACTCTGATTAAAAGTCAAATTATTTTGACATGCAGTCGTGCCCCCTTTTCGTTTAACTCTTCTTCTACATTTTCACTGGAAGTTTCCTTTGCAAGAGGTAAATTTGGTTCGTATTGATACGGTCTAACATCCATGTCAAGAATGATATGAGGAACACATTTTACTTCTTCAGAATCCATGGTCACTGTCAAGTAAAATCAAAGAGGCAGACATCGCCAATAGGCACATATGACGCCATGTCACGTGATACCCGCTTCTGCTCATTAACTGTCATTTACGTATTTATTTCGATTTTGCGATATTTCGATTTTAATTGTTCAATTTTGAATTTTTTTTACAAAAAAACCAAACTTATTGCGTTAGTATTTTCATTTAAGTAGTACTGTGGTTTTGAGGGAAGGATAAATACAACTCATTACTGCACCTTTGTGGTAGACGGGGCTACGCCAAGTCCTGTAGCCGAGTTGACAGCAAAGGCGCTGGCGATCCAGGAAGTGATAGTGTCAGGCACGGTGGTACTGATGGTGGCTTTACCGTCAGCACTGGACAAACAGACAACAAGCTGAATTGTAGCACGTGTCATTCGTAAAAATACTCAAGGTAAGGCAAATTAACTGTTCATCTGAAAACCTATAGGATGCAAAAAGAAAGGGTGAACGTTTTCCCCTGAAGTGTCACATTTGGAAATGTAACAAATATGTCCACAATAAAGGTAAAGGTTTTTGGGCGCTCTTCAAAACCTTCTTTGATAGAATGCAGAGAGCATAGGCTTCTTATTCTAAAATGCCGTACATATGCATAAAACAAATACGTACACGGGGTGAACAAAGTTTTATTATGTGCTGGTTTAATATATAAGATTTCCGTATGAGGCCTACAGATGGTCTTGTTGATCCAGAGCCATGTTTCTGGGAATTCATGTCTGACCCTTTCCACCTCCTTGACGTTCTGACCTTGTATACCTTCTCCCACATATTCAACCGACATGAATGAACCTGATGAAAATACACAAATTCACATATTCTACGATACATCAGTATATATAGCTTTTGACTGATCTTCAAAAGTGGAGAGATTTTGTTAAACAAAACCAACAAAGCATTTTCATAAAAATAAGAAATCTCGTAAGATTGTTTATAGTAGAATTCTGATTACATTATGAGTATGTGTTTATGAACAACTATCAAATGACATCGGATATCATATTTGTCACTGATGCATGAAATTTGGAAATAAATTTATCCACATGGCTAAAATAAACTTTTCAAAAGCTCTTCTGAACCCTCGACTGTTGTAACCATCATCTGACAACTTTTGAGAAAGAGTTGTAATACTCCTTACATCTTCATAGAAAGAGCATACTCGATAATACCTCAAATTTTTTTAAACTATCAAAGTCTGCAGCTGCTGGAGTATTGGTGGACAAGAAGGGAAACTGACTCTTGGAAAGAGAGTCATCCCGTGTTTTGTCGAGGGTTCATGTCACTCTGAATATTTATGCATATATGTAAATGTGAAAAAGACGTGTCGGTCTGAGTGGCCTCATTTATATATTTTAGAGTAGGTAAATCGATGAAAGGGAATAGTATAGGGACTGATAGTTTCAGCTCAGGTCCCTACTAAGTAAGGCTCCAGCAATGATGCAAAAATGGAGCCTGGGCGACTGAGAGCACCATTGCTATACACTGAAAAAATTTAGCAAAATGTCCGCTGTGGTCACAATCCCAACAAGGGAGAAAGAAATTGTAGATAGATGCGATGTGCAAGCTACCTCCCTTGTGGAATTGCATCCAACTGCTTGCTCTCGTCGAGAGCTCCTCGTTCGCGATAACCTTACTATCGTTTCAGGAAATCTTTAGAGGCCAGACGAGATACGGACTCGCAATCGCACAGTTGCATGGCTGCACGAAGCAAGCTGTATATTCCCAGCAGTTTAGCTGACTGAGCCACCATGGCTCTTGTGGGATGGGTATTCGATTTTTCTGGTCTATCCTGCGAGCGAGAGGTCAGAGTTCACAGGGATCTAAAGATCTTAAACATCATTCGACATATCTCTGTATCGCCAGGTGTACAGCTCGAACGTGCGGATGAATAACTAGCTCTCATTCGCTAAGCACTATCAGACGTCTTCATAGTGTGATGGTAAGAGAACTGGGTTCACAATACTGAGGTCCAGCGTTCAACTTACTGTTTCAGCCAAAACTTTTGCGACCTAGATACCTTAGCCACGTCACAGTGACAGGAGGTTATGTAGACTGAACGTTTGGCCCACTTAGATACCCTACTCACACTGCAGAGCTACCGTGGCTCCGATACCTGGATATTAAATTAAGTCGATGATTGCTAAGTGAATCGCTACACTGTGTCGTGAGGTACAATTTGTAATTCTTCCTTACAAATGGTCTGCTCTGCCCGCCTTTCAAGTAGCACATTTAGGTTTGCCATCTTTGATGACGACTAGGTTGACGTTGTATGTTTTCATGGACCATATCGGATTGCTGGCACGTTTTCTGCTGTCTCCCTTGTATTCTGGTATAAGTACCTAACGCTGACCCAGGCCAGTAATGTTTTTTTCTGTATTAGCGCGACATGCAGCTGCTGACGATTCGGCGGCGACAGATTTCATTTTGATGGCTTCGACAGGTCTCTTACCCACGAGTCTGGTGACTTCATTGTTGATGGCAGCCACCACTTGTGGCAAGCGTATGACCCATTCCGTATTTCTGTTTCCGGGATTGATTAAATCCTGTGAGTACTGATGTGAGAATAGGCATTCTGCTAATGTGCAATTGAATCTCTTGACGAGTGCTTGACTGTGGTGACCTCCTTGACTTTTGTTTGACCAGCAGCTGCGACATGGCTCCCATGAATTCACGACCGGGATCGATTTGCAAGACGGGAGGCCAGGTTAGCGACTGCATTTGTATATGCATTCTAAGGCTTTGGCGACTTTGTTCGAATCTTTCGTTGTTAACGGTTTGGCTTCTCTGTAGCGACTGGCGACATCGACGATTGTCAGGGTGTACTTGTAGGTTTTACATCTTACCCTGTCGTGAGGTAGAAACAAGAGGTCGGCTTGATTGACGCAATTCGGCGTTGAAATATCGAATTTTCTTCTCAGGATGTACCGTGGCGCCGGCATGTAAACTTGCCAGAGAGCTTGTTTTTTAAGCCAAGCTTTGGCGACGTCTTCGGAGACTCGAGTGGTTTTGGCGAGTTTTGAAATGGCACCCGCGCCTTTCCAGTATCCACGTGGGCTGTAGTAAAGTTTCTCCATGATATATGTACTGTGTGTTAATTATGTAATATGTGCATATGTCCGTACTCGTAGATGGTGACTCCGTCGATGGCGATCCATCGCTTCGTGTCCTTCAGCGACAGGGACGTCTTGTTCATCGTCAGTCCGTCTATCCTGTGTCCGTCGCTTCTCAGTACATTCATTTGGTCTTTGAAAGTATGCGTCTTGAACAGGGCTTCCTTGAATTTGGCGTGCTTGATATGTTTTTTCACCACATATTTTTTCATGCCTTGCTGATTTCATCGTTGTCTGCTTTCTTGATCGATAACATTTTGGGTCTCAAGACAGTGTTTGTTTTTTGTTCGATTTGCAGCACTTGGTGTGTTTCATTGCCAGCGACAGGTAGAGTTGCAGGTTTCAGTAGTGAACGATGAATGTGCATGTGTCCGTACACGTAAATGGTGATTCCGTATTTCATCTTATCCACCAGTGGATAACTGTTGTGACGTCGACCTGTTTATCAATCCGCCGGTGGGAAGATACTGGCTCATGGCCCAGCCGTACAGGTTGTTGGCGTCGAGAAAGAGGATGTCCTGTTTACTTGAGTCGTGACCGGTAACGTACTTGTTGTTGGCTTTGGAGCAGCGTTTGGAGGACATGGAAATCCCACCTCGTGGGCCTTTCTCTATGAACAGGTGCATGTCGTTGTCAATCAGGACTTCCAATTCCACGCCTGTCTTTTTGAACAATGTGTGCGCGTAATCCTTTTCCGAGATGTCCGAGTTGGTCAAGTGGCTGTAGAAGCGGTCCATGGGAGGTAATCGGGTCTTCGGGAACATGGACCAGCCGTCCATGTACTCGTACAGATAAATGCCTTTCCTCAACAGCAAAGGTCGAGTCTCGGTGTCGGTGTATCGATTGGTTATGGCGAACTCGTCTGGATTGTTGGCGTTCACTAGACTGTCTGGGGATGAAAGCCGGAACTGAATGCTATCTATGAATTTGAGACCGCCTAACAAGAACAAGACATGCTTTTCCATGTTGTTCGGGATGCAGGTGATGTTGCTGTCGATCTTCGAGATGGCTTGCATGATAAGCGAGAATCGTAACCTCTCAGATTGTGAAACACCACAGGGATGGGTACGATTTTCGCAACGATTTTCAGCCTCAGGTTGCACACGTTGTGAGCTGCGCCACTGTAATGACATGTGACGAGACAGTGATCTCTCACGGAATCGCCGTTCAGAGGTTCCTCGCGCATGTAACAATTTTTAGCCCGTTTGTAATCAATCGTGTCCTCGGGTGTCATGCGAATGGGTAGGATGCTCTACAGTTTTTTCCTGATTTTTTCTTCTTCATTGCCCAGTTGGATGAGAAATCGTTCGTCTGCGTCGGGATCTTTGTAAATCACTGGTGACTCTGTTTTGTTGTCGCATCGCATCACCTTGTACCCGAAGACACAATCTTCGTGCTCTTGCATTTTGTGTGTGAAACTTTTTCCCGGGGATGGAGCGACGGAGTCGGCGTTTTTGATGAGGGCTTCGAAATCAGCGTAAATCATTACAGCACCGGCATTTGTTTGTTGTGATTGACGAATTGGAGAAGAATGTTTTCATCGGGCATGTTGATTCAGACGACCATCTATCCCACGCCTTGGCAATCTTCCGGGTGCGTTTCCCGGTCAGCGTGCATGAAGCCACGCAGGCACCATTCACAAAATGTTCCGGTGCATTGCTGATCCTGTGCACGACCGTTTTGTTCTCTTTGTGTCCAAAGACGTCGATGGCTATGCGATAGTTCTGGTTTTTTATTTTGGCGATCTGGGAGATGGGTGAGGGTTTGTCTATGCCATCCCAGTTAAGTCTTCGGGATAGCTCGAAGGTCTGTCCGAATTTGCATTGGCTGGGAATAAGAGAGCTCTCAATGACCTCAAGCAATCGTCATCTGTATTTTTGACGCTAATCATGGATCGTTATTTCTTGCAGTAGGGAGTCAGTTTAACGTAAGATCCACCTTTTAACGGCATGTAGTTCGCTACGTCCAGATAAACTAGGTCGATTTTGTTCACCGCCAACCTGGAACCCATGTGCATGTAACGTTTCGTAGCTTCTCATAGTTTTTGCAACGAGGTGTGAATGGACGAATCGATAGACTCAGGTCGGGTCACGACTTCTTGTCTGCCTCTGAAGTAAGGCTGGACGTGCTGTTTATCCAGAGACATTTACACCGTGAGTTGAAATTTGAGGCTTCTTAGATCGTCCAGTTCATCATTGATCAGAGGTTTGATGTTGTCAACGTCCATGTTTTTTGTCAATGTTTATCCGCCAGCCTCTAAGATGCTTACCTATCGCGTGCTTCATTGGCACAAATTGTAGTTCTAAATGAAAAATAAATAATTATATTCAGATGCGAAGTCAAATCTCTAATGAAATGATTTCGCTATATTCAGACGCGAAGTCAAATCTCTAAAAGATTGATTTTGCTATATCCAGATGCGAAGTCAAATATTTAATCGACTGACTCATTATAACCACATGCGAAATCACATCTCTAACTCAGTCAGCCTTCTTGATGAGTTAAAATAATAATGAAGCGCACCTAAAATCTGTTTTTAATTTTTTATTCACAGAAGACGTTACGTTTGTTGAGATAATCACTTTTCGTTAAGTAGATGAGATGACCTCGGACCACGTCCACTCCGTTGGCTTTGCAACGATGATAATGACATTTCACCCCTATGCCGCATACTTCACACGTGTAATTCACTAAATCTTTTCGGATGGACATCATGTGTATGCCACAATATTCTGTGGTGCCTTTTCTGCCGCAGGTTTTGGTTTTTCTAGAAGCACGTATTTGCAATGATACGATGTAACAAACGATTTTTAAGTCTAATAAATAAAATCTGATGCACGCGAAACACAACGAGATGAAAGTCGAGTTACACACAACGAGGATTTCGAACATCATGGTTAACCAAATATTTTGAAGGCGTGGCTTAACAAAAACATTGTTGGTAGTTTTGCTAGAATTTTGCTTAAGCCATGCTTAACCTAGCTGAGTTTGGCGTGTTAAGTTCGGTGAGCTGTTTTTTCATGCGGTCGCGTTCTTGTTTGCTGTGAATCATGTTGTTTTCTTGCAAGCATTCCTCGAACGAATCCCTGTCGTTGCAGTGAAACAGGGCGAGCCATCGACAACATGTCTCTTGTTTTCACAATTTCCTTGTCGATTCTCCTTTAAACCAGTCATGCAGACGAATTCCCGAATCGATTTTGTGCACGTCCGGGTCCATATTCACCAACGCTCTCTCCGTGTACGTCTTTTTGACGTGTAAAGTAGGGCAAATTATAATAATGTGATCAAACGAATCCCAATAAGAAGCGTCCAGCATGTCCAGTGTGAAAGCGATCTTGATGCATCCGGTCTGGCCACACAAGATCACACAGTGCGGATCGAGGGGTAAATCAACAGATGTCTTGCATGAATCTTCCATTGTCTATATTAAATTGCGCGTCCATAATCACGTACAAATATAAATTTAATTTGCCAGGTGGGTCTTGAGCTTTTTTTGTGATTTGGATGGTGATCCCCTCGCTGCTGTTGTCAATGCGCCGTCTGCTGCCGTGCAGTCTTTTGTCATCCCTGGATTGCATGTCCAGACTCAACGGGTACTTGTTCTTCAGGTACTCAGGGAGTGTCACGGAGGATAAACCCAGTTCTTTGACAACGTTGTTGACTTCTGGCTCATGACGCTTGAGTTTTTTTATTTCATCCCACTGCTGGTGAGCCCTCATGCCTTGGCTGAACGCTAGTTCGGCACACCCATCAATGGTCACTTCCACTTTCATGATCTCAGAATTCTAAATATCTTCACTGTCTCTTTCAAACGGATCGTATTCCGCCACTGGAACGATCAAGATGCCTTTCACTGATCGTGCTGGCACGTTCAAGTTGATGTTCCACAGCATGTCACTCTTGTCCTCGACGATCGCCCGGTGCTGCAGCACGTGGTCGTATAGGATGGACAGCTGTCCCGAATACTGGTTGTGAATATGCCAGGCTCCAAAACTCGTGACCATGTCGAACTCCTAGACTCCTACACTTCACGGCGTCAACTTCGTCCAAGATGAATTAAATTTAAAAGATTCCTAACGATTTTCCGAGAAGACCACTAATGCTCTACAAACCGTATGGGCCGAACTCGGTGACACGACGGGTTAGACAAAGCCATGCAAATCATGTGCAGTTTGTTGGTTAGTAACATCACCAAACTGAATGCGCTTGGCAACTGTATCGCTTACAAGAAAACAAAACTCAAACAAGCGGACGACGATGATGACGAGATCAGCAGTCATCGTATCGAGGAAAGATTACGCGACTTAAAAGAGGAAAGATTGGCTCGAATGGAAGCGGCTTCCACCGACCGAGAAGCTCTTTGATCCCAAATCAGTCGCATGCGCGAAACCATAGACAGAGTCCCCAACGAAGACACTGCGTTGATGGACAGGATCTGAACTCTGTTCCGAGAGCAAGGCATAACCATTGCCAACTTTGGACGTCAGAGACTTGAAAAAAAACATTTGAAATCGCTCGGCGAAGCCAGAGAGCTTCCAGACATCCTGGGCAGCAGCATTTTGGGGCTGCTGAGCACACTGTCGAAAACGGTCCCGTGGTTCGGTCAAAACCTGTGGGCATTCGTCGTCGCTAAGGAATTTTTAACCAAATAAGGCATAACCTGACCATGATCCCACCGACAACAGCGCCGTTTTCGATCGATGTGCAGATGATTGTTTGCCTGCATGTGCGGAGGATTGACTCACGTTATTGACGTCCAGGTTCACGCCCAGCTTTTGATCGGCTGCGGCGATGACGATATCGTTGTTATAGCTCACCACTTTGTTCACCCTTGGTTGCATGTTGCTTGGAGCCATGTACAGTCCCACGCCAAACACGTAGTCGACTTTCGACGGGCGTATTCCAGAGTGTTTTGATAGCGCTCGATGGCACTCGGCAAATCGATCGGAGATGCGATGGCATAATTGACGTTTGACATGAATTGTTTCTGCACATCGAAGCCGTACCCACGATGCCGGAACGCGTTTGCGTCTGCACTCCGAGAATAGCCCACATGTACATGCGAATCGAATCGTTAAAGCACACTGCGCCGGCATGAGTACTACCTTTAGAATTGTCCAACATAAACATTTTCCAGTCGTCCCTGTTTAAACCTCCAAAGGCGGTAATCCTTGCTTATGTCGAAAGCCATGTGACGTAATGACTGTCTTGTTAGCAAACAATGGAAAAACCAACTTGATCGGCACGAAATTACCCGACCTCGTTCGGTATCGCAAACTGTGCATTCATCTCAATCAGCTGAGCACGACCGACAATGTTCAAGACACTGTTGAGAGCTGTGCCTGTGAAAACGGCAAAGTACAACAACGACAGAACCGAATCGTGGCAGTACAAAATAATAATCTGAGGCACCATCACGGAATTGAAAATATCAGTTTTAGACATTAAAAATATTCCCGTAAATGTAGGATATAACGACAAGTACTAATGGACGATGTCCCCAGCGTTCGGCAGCAAGCTGTTTGACCTTGATGATGTCGAAACCCGAAACAAGCAGTACACTCTCGTCTTCACCGACAACAACAAATAGGCATTCGCGCCTTCTCAAATCGATTGGAATCTCAACATCACTCTCGGCTCTCCCCACGTATTCGCGGACAACAAAGATCACTATTTAACAAAAGTCGTGAACAACGGAATGCTGCTCGTGGCTTACGTCCCGACGCAAAGGCGCAGCATGATCGTCAGCGCACTGTCGCAAAAAAATACCCCACATGCTATCGAGTAAACCTGGGACGCAAAACGTGTGTTTGCAGATGGTGTCGGAATTAGACAGCCTTGTCAACATCCTGGAAAATCTGCTGGCGAATTCCACGCTGGTCATCCAAGTCTACCTCGATGAAGCACCGGCTGGCAACAGCGACGTCATCAAAATCATGAAAGGGATCAAACTCTTGTTGTCCATGCAACAACAATACCACATTTGCTCCGTGTACGTGCGGGTGAATGTGAATGCCTACACCAGTCTGCAGGGAGTCACCGTGACCATGGAAGACAGGATCTCGCTCACTAAATTTTCCTACCAAACAACATACATCTCATGGGCTTGAAGTGCACGTCCGAGAAATTATCAGAGTGAGTGAGTGAGTGAGTTTAAATTTAACGTCACATCGGCAATATTTCAGCCATATCGTGACGAGAACAATTAATTTTATGCATAATAAGCAATAGCAAACTATAAAAACCTGTCAACGAAGGACAGTAACACAACTAGAATATCACATATACAGATAAAACTAGTAATAGAGTCTAAAATATTTAGACAACACAATATAAAATTGGGCTATAGATCGCCAACAACTGAAGGTAGATCACCATACTAGAAACCATGGGGACTTACATTACTTTCGCTACCTGCATGGATCCTAGTTGGATTTACACCATCCCCAGCAGCTAGCGATTGAAGGACAAGTTTAGCCAAAATTTAAATGAACAAATATACTAATGCATTAAAAATCGGGTAAGCAAAAAGTGAATTTTGAAAGTTTTGGGACTTTACGTACCCTCTCAGGAGGACAATAATTTTACACTACTTCAACCCCCTTTAAGGGTACAGCCACTAACAATCTCAGTTACTAATTGAAACTACCAATGATAAAATATATATCTATTTACAAATCACTTAACAAATCTAATTCTTTTAAAAAGGCAATAACTAAATGAGAACTAACAGTAGTAAAAAGATCCTTCAATGTTTTGACATTAAAATTTATCCCTTGTGATGGAATATTCAACACAGTCAAGCAGGACATGCTTGACTGTGATTCTTTCATCACAAGGGATACAAAACGGAGGATCTTCGCCTTTCAGTAAATATTCGTGAGTATATCTAGTGTGGCCAATGCGACATCGTCGATAATGACCTCTTCAAATCTGGACTGACAACCCAAGTAGGTGTACCCAATGTAGGGTTTTATTGCATGTAATTTATTAATACCTACTTGGTGTCCACTTCTTCTGCATTAGATCACGGATGTAAGTTCTAATGCTGGCTTTATAATCAGAGTATGGGATAAGAAGTGGTGTCACAGATTTGTTGAGGGCTGCCTTAGCAGCAATATCAGCCATCGTGTTCCCAGAAATGCCAACGTGGCTGGGTAACCAACAAAAGACGATGTCGCATTGGCCAGTAGCAAGATCATTATATAATTCAATTATTTCAATTAAAAGTGGATGTTTGCAAGAGAGATTTTTAATAGCCTGAAGGCAAGATAGAGAGTCAGAAAAGATAATATATTGTTTATATTTACGGTGTTTATTAATATATATAAGAGCTGTTAAGATGGCGTTTGCTTCTGCTGTGAAAATTGAACTGTCATTGGGTAGTCTGGAAGATATTGTTTTGGACCCAATGACAGTGGCACAAGCAACCGCGCCACCATCCTTGGATCCATCTGTATATAAGGATTTATAGGTATTATATTTATTTCTTAATTGACTAAATTCTTGTTTATATTGTAAATCATTAGTTTCGGATTTTTTAAATGTGGTTAATGTTAAGTCAACTTCTGGCCTCACCAATTGCCAAGGAGGAGAAGAAAGAAGACGAGGAGGAGATATATTCTCCAGCTCAATGCCAGCAGCAGAAAGGAATGGTTGAATTCTGTGCCCAAGAGGCGGAACAAGAGAAGGCTTTTTGTTATACAAATCCTCATAAAGAGGATTGAAGACACAATTAAATGCAGGATTAGATTCGTTTGAATATAGTTTAGTAATATATTGTAAGGATAATTTAATACGGCGTTGGGAAAGCGAAGGCTCATCTGCCTCAACATAGAGACTATCAACTGGAGAGGTTCTAAATGATCCAAGACAAAGTCTTAGACCTTGGAGGTGAACAGAATCAAGTAATTTAAGGTTGCTTTTGCAGGCTCCGCCATATACGATCGAACCATAATCAAGTTTAGATCGTACCAATGATCTGTATAAGTGAAGGAGGGTAGTTTGATCCCCTTCCCACTTTGAGTTGGAAACAACTTTTAACAAATCGAGTGCCTTCAGGCATTTAGTTTTAAGTGCTTTAATATGTGGTAGAAACGTTAAGTGTGAGTAAAAAATTAGACCCAAGAACTTGGCCTCCTTCACAACTTTGATAGGAGTGCCATTTAGAGATAGTTCCGGGTCTTTATGCGGCTTATATTTTCTACAAAAGTGTAGACAATTAGTTTTGGACTTGGAAAATTTAAAACCGTTTTCAAGACACCATTTATGTATTTTATTTAAACACAGCTGCAGTTGTCGTTCAATAGTATGCATATTCTTACCACGACAAGAAATATTAAAATCATCCACAAAAAGTGATCCATCTATTGAATCATTTAAAACCTTGATAAACTGTTAATTTTGATGCTAAAAGTGTGACAGACAAAATACTGCCTTGTGGGACACCCTGATCCTGATTATAATGGTCAGACAGGGTAGAACCCACTCGGACTTGAAATTGCCTGTCTGCTAAAAACTTGGATATAAATTGAGGCAAACGGCCTCTCAATCCAAAATCGTGTAAATCTCTTAAAATACCATGTTTCCATGTAGTGTCATATGCTTTTTCTAAGTTGAAAAAGATCGACACTGCATGTTGTTTATTAATTATGGCATGTTTTACAAAAGACTCTAAACGTACTAAATGATCGATGGTACTACGGTTTTTACGGAAACCACATTGTATATTAGTTATAAGGTTATTGGTTTCCAAGTACCAAACAAGTCTGTTGTTGATCATACGTTCCATGGTTTTGCAAACGCAGCTTGTCAGTGAAATTGGTCTATAATTAAAGGGATCTGTATGATCACGTCCAGGTTTAGGGATGGGCACAATTATAGCATCACGCCACGACGAAGGGAAATTTCCAGTTGTCCAAATGTCATCAAAAATATGTAACAGTGTCTCCAAACATGACTCTGGCAAGTGCTTCAGGAGTTGATAATGTATGTTATCAGCTCCAGAAGCAGTATCGTGAGCCTGATCAAGAGCAGTATGAAGCTCATGTATCCAAAAGGTTTCATTGTAGTCTTCCCCATTATCTGAATTGAAATTAAAAGTGATCTTTTCTTGCTGTTTTTGATATTTTTGGAATTCAGGTACATAATTTGCTGAGGAAGAATGTTGGCCAACGTCTCACCAAGTTTATTTGCAATATCTGATTTACTAGTCAATAATGTGTTCCCATCTGTTAGATGGTGGATGCTAGATTTAGAGCCCTTACCCTTGATTTTCTGGATCATATTCCACACCTTTGAGAAAGGTTTGCGCGAATTAATCTTTGATATAAAGTTTCGCCAAAATTGACGTTTACTTTGCTTGAAAGTGCGTCGTGCTTTGACGTTTAATATTTTAAATTTGTCCAAATTGTGGACCATAGGATGGCGACGGAAATAGGGCTCGGCTTTCTTCCGGGCCTTCCTAGCCTGTTTGCAGTCATTGGTAAGCCATGGTTTTCGTACGTGAGGAATTGCAGAGGACTTTGGGATACACTCGTCAGCTATGTTATTTAGTTCATCTGCAAAACATTTTATGGCATCAGGAATGTCATTAAAAAGTTCAGGTTTCAGATTGTCAGCACAGAGAGCTTCATATAAAGGCCAGTTAGCCTTTCTAAAATTCCATCTTGACGATGGAGGAACATCAGATGGATTCACAGGTGTCAGTATTGTTGGGAAGTGGTCACTTCCACAGAGGTCGTCATGGACCGACCATTCGAATTCACTCAGTAGGTTAGAGTCAGCAACAGTCAAGTCAAGAGCTGAATATGTTCCTGTGCCAGGATGTAAATATGTCTGTGAACCGTCTTTATAAATGCATAAATCATTATTTGAAATAAAATCCTCCAGTAATTTACCTTTGGTGTTTGTATTAATACCACCCCAGAGTGGGTTGTGACCATTTAAATCCCCCATGATTAAACAGGGTTTAGGTAGTTGATCATAAAGAGCTTGTAAATCTGAAAGTTGAACAGTTGATGAAGGCGGAATGTATAGAGAGCACAAAGTAAAAGCAACCTGTAATGTAAGGCGAACTGCAACGGTTTGGAGATTTGTTTTAAGTGGGACAGGGCTATGTATAATATTGTTCCTCACCAAAATTGATGCTCCACCAGAAGCTCTATCGCCAGGAGGAGAGAAATAGTGATATGCACTGAACTGACGTAGGTCAAAATTATCTGCCTGTTTCAGATGGGTTTCTCGTATGCAGAACGCTGATGGTTTGAAATCTTGGACTAATAGATGTAACTCGTTTAAATTAGTCCTAATTCCTCTACAATTCCATTGAATAAGAGGTGAAGCCATTATTTCTTTGGCGGATGGACAGGAGATCTACCCCTCACCTTCCTTGAGGGTGACAAGCTATGTGTCCTATCATGGCTGTGGTCGGACACATCCATGTTCTCAAGGGATCCAAACTTGTTGTAAAGTTTGACCTGGTTAGTCGACCCTTTTGGGGCTCTGTGACTTTGATTCTTTTTGTTTTCATAGTTAGGTTTGGATTGATTCTTCACAGTTACTTTCACATTTTTGTCAGATGGTTGCTTCTGAAATGAGGATGTGTCTGTCTCAGAAAGTGCCTTAGACGGAGTGATGGTTTGCGAAGGCATGGTTTGAGCACTTGAAGTCACCTTTGGAGGTCTCGCTTGAATTTCAGCAGTTACCAAGGTAGGAGCAGAAGTCCTAGCCCACGTATAGTCGGTTTGGCAACCTACTGAAGCATATGAAACATTTTTTGGTGTAGAGGGCTGAACCGAAGCCGAAACAGTGGCAGCATAACTTGACCTAAATGTTCTTGAGCAAGAACAATCTGTTTAGCTTCAAAGAAGGACACGTTTCGCTCATGCTTCACTCGCGAAATTTTGGATTGCAACTTCCAGGAAGGACATTCCTTGAAGAAGAAGGATGGCAACCTGCACAGTTGACACAAAGAGGTGTTTTGTCACAAAGGAAACTGTCTTCGCATGTTCCAGCACATCGATGACATGCAGCTGGATTGTTGCAAGACTTGGCCCCGTGACCATACTTCTGACAAGTATAGCATCTTAAAGGATTGGGGATGAAAGTATCCACCCTCAAGTTGCAATAACCTGCTTTCAGTGATTGTGGGTGAACTGGCATACAAAAAACGAACAAATAAGTATTTGTTTTCAAGGTTTCATTATTCTTTTAGCCGTGAATCGTTTGACATGAGTTACCCCTTGAGAATGCAATTCGGTAACGATTTCAATATCGCTCATGTTCGATAGGCAACGTCCATTATCACGGACGATGCCTTTGTTGTTATTTAATGTCCTGTGAGGGGACACCTCCACAGGAACATTTGCTAAAGATGTTGTTTTCAGAAGAATGTTGATTGATTGGTTTCCTGCATTCGATTAGCAGGGAGCAAGATCGCAACTTTTTATTTCTTTAACGTCTCCGGCCAAACCTTCAATACCCTTTGCAACAGCAAAGGGATTCAGCTTTAACAGGGCCACCATCGGGGCAATACATGACTACAAAGCGAGGCCAATTGTCAGGGTTGGTGATAATATTTTGAGCTTCATCCTCTGAAGACAATGAATCATCTGATTCATGTGAGCGTTTTTGAGTGGGGTGCCATGGTTAAAAGTATATATGATTCACCCTCCTAGCTCCCCACCCAACATGGAGTGTCAACAAGGACGATGCCTCATGTCTATGGGTCTCCAACAGACGGCACCAAGGATACTAGGAGGGTATACTCAAGCAGAAAAATCTTGAAAGATAAATTCTACCGGATTGGCCCATGAGCCACCGCCTTCTGGGCATACGACTCTAGGCAAAACATACATGAAATATTGTATTTGAAATTATCAGATCAAAATTCGGCCAAGACTTAAAAATATCATTATATAAATCAAAAAAAATTGTGTAACAATTCACAATTGTAGTACACACAGGGCTTGGCGTGACCAGCCGATTGGTTGAACCGGGCCAGTTCAACCACCCGTCTAGGTGAAGTAAGGGGCGAAGTGGTGTGTTGGGCAAAGGAACACTGTTCCTGGAACCAGTGCCCTCAACCACCAGCCTCCCGTCCTCCACCGACACAGGGGCGCAACCCACGGCAAACGGGTTGGTGGACCAAATATGCCCCCGGGTCCACAACGGGGGGTTGAAGGGCTCTTAGCGTTACCCAGCACCCACCACGAGGAGGTGGCCCTTCACGGGTGCCGAAATTATCAGAAAACCAATTGAAAACTATTTTGTAATTTATGTAATATATATGATGAACCCCAAAGTAACGCTCGCTGATCTCGGGGACACGCAGGGATTCGACCTGCCTAGCAAAGAAAACACCTTGTACGCCATGCACTTACAAAAAACGTGTACGGGCGAGTGTTACTGGAAGACTTCAAAGAGGCCGACTGGTTCATCCACATTACTCTACCCTTTCATATTCATTGAAAACAAACACGTGTCCGAAGTGATAAACGACGGGATAATTCTCACGTCTTTCGTTTCAACAATAGATAATATCGTACAAGTTTTACGAATATCCGGGTCACACGGGCAACATGCTCGCACCCATCAACACGGATTTGGTATTAATAGCCTACATACCCAATTACCAACTGTATTTATTCGATAAAAGCATTACACTACACACCACACTCATAATAGGAGTGTATCTCGCAAACACTCCCTCAAATGATTTATTACTTTTGAATGGACTGTCAATCGGTTGGGATGACAGACACATCGGATCGTCGTGCAGCCGGGATCAACACCAGTCACAAACATGGGGTCCGTGTTTTTATAACAGGGCCCATTCATCTAGGGACTATTTACCTGCATGAAAACCTCAACTACCTCAAATACATCAATCGGAGATTAATGGAAAACCAATTAAATATCATTTCATATAAACACATAAAGGATGGGACTGTACCCAGTCATGGATGAAGTAGTAAAATCACTGGAAACTGTAGACGGGTTTCGTTTGCGACAATTATGCGACATCAAACAGCAACTAGACAAAGATAGCGATGTACGGACAGCATTACATAAAAAATATCATAGGGCTGTCAATTCCGTGGATGCTGCCGACACTGCCCTGATGGCAACCAGCATGGGATTAGGCGTGGCAGGTGTCGGGTTGTTATCCATCATCGTAGCCGCACCCGTTGTGCTAGGCATTGGAATAACAGCTGGAGTGGCATGGTTGGTGGGATTGGCGCTTAAGTTCGGATCTCGCAGATTACAACATAAAGCATTGAAACACGACGAAATTAGAATTCTAGCTGAAGCAAAGTTAAACACAATAGACGATCATATTTCCATCGCGCTCACGGACAGTAAAATCTCTGAGGAAGAGTTTCGTTTGGTGCTCTCAGAACTCGCAAAATACCACATAATGAAACAATGAGATTCGAACCAAGTCTCATAAAAGCACTGTCATCAGCGAAGGCGAGAAAAAAAGTTCATAGAACAAGGAAAGCAAAAGCTCCGGCAAGCTTCCTTCAAAAATAAACGAATTATAGAAGGAGATTCACAATAAATCTTTTCGCGGATAACATAACATAACACACATTGCCGAACCTGACAGCCAGCTCAGCGAAGGTAGTTGAATAGCCAGCTGAGAGAGACACCTGTTGTGACTCACCCAGCGCTCTAGCTTTAGATCCCTGTGAACTCTGACCTCTCGCTCGCAGGATAGACCAGAAAAATTGAAAACCCATCCCACAAGAGCCGTGGTGGCTCAGTCAGTCAGCTAAACTGCTGGGAATATACAGCTTGCTGTGCAGCCATGCAACTGTGCGATTGCGAGTTCGTATCTCGTTTGGCCTCTAAAGGTTTCCTGAAACAATAGTTAGGTTATCGAGAACGGGGAGCTCTCGACGAGAGCAAGCAGTTGGATGCAATTCCACAAGGGAGGAAGCTTGCGCATCGCATCTATCTACAATTCCTTTTTCCCTTGTTGGGATTGTGACCACAGCGGACATTTTGCTAAAAGTTTTCAGTGTATAGCAATGATGCTCTCAGTCGTCCAGGCTCCATTTTGCATCATTGCTGGAGCCTTAATTAATAAATTAAGACTTAGTAGGGACCTGAGCTGAAACTATCAGTCCCTATACTACTAAGGGAATGACCTACCAGAGTCGTCACTGTACATCAGATCATCGATATATTTAAAGCATAAGTCAAACGTCTTGGCCAAACTGACTTGTCTTGACCTCACGTACAAACAAAGCAAACACTTTGGAGCGCAGTTATGCGCATGATTATGGCCACTACTTGCCAAAACATTTAACCCATGCATATTTTACATGCATATTTTCAATAAGAAAGTGCGGCATTTCAGCAATTGTGTTCTCAATAGATGTTAGATGATCTTTGCTTTCTGTTTTTAATAGTTGTTCTTAACAATTTATTGATAATGAATGACATATTGGAGGAGTTCAAACATGAATTTTTAAAGTTTGATTCAAATATTAAACATAATATATAAATATATCACACTTACCGCCTCCTGAACATTGTACTTGAAAAGATGTGTCTGCCAATAAGAATCAGACAGTGTCATGTAAATTATATATATACTGAACATCAAGCAATTACAGGTTTGACAAGGTCATTCCCATTTATCCACAGGGCGTCGTGTTCGTTTATAACATTGATGGCTGCCGCGTAAAACAACACAAACAACATCACGTAACAAAGTGGACTCAAGAATATAACAGCATATATGTATACGTGTCAAGCTCTAATATTTTGAACATTCTTTGACTTGATATTATTACTTTCTGATTGTGTCTTTGCAGGGTTATTTAACTTTGGATGATCACTGACCAAGTCTGTTGTTCATCCTGCTTGTCTCTTCTAAATTATGTGGTTGACTGTACATTCATAAATGATGAAATATACTTACCAAACCCATAATACCCGTGATGGTGGACACTGAAGTACATACCATCAGAGAGTACATTAAGTCCTGCTTCCTAAGGCAAGACAACCATTAAATAGTACTTTTTTCAGTGAATGATATATTCTTGACAATTATTTGTGCATAATTTGATGAATCTCGAATCAACTATATTGTTAAATCTTTTCCGGTCATAATCAAACTTATCATACTTTCATTGCCCCACAAAAAATTAAAATTATAAATGCAGACTTCATACATCATTTTGCGCCTATACGATCTCTGACGTTTCTCTGAGATCTTCATTATAAGCATTATGACCCGCTGCGAAAACCATCTGAAATTTCAAGATATGAGGCTTACATTTTCCTTCAAAAGTGGAAAACGATACACTCTTGGTTTTTATCTATTATAGATAAAGTATACTAACAGACATGAAACATGTTCAGAATTATATGTCATATAGGACAAACAAAATGTGATAAGACGTGAAAATTGTAAGTAAATATTTCGCGAAATAAATACAGTTACTAAACTACCACGTACCGAGAAGACATCATCTGAGTGTGGAGAAGTACACGTACTAGGTAATATCAATTCCATGTCAGTTTTTCCATAGCTGTATGTCTTTAGTTCATCAACAACCTGTACGGGAAAAGGAAGCATTTACATTACATTTACCTAGCATTCCACTGCAATAGATGACCTTTAAAACGTGTTGTGGATCCGGCAGTGAGATTTGTCCACAACATCGTGGTCAAAAAGGTAAAAACTGACTTGTTTGAAATATTCAAAACCGATATAGCTATATGGTCATACTAAGGTTACAGAGCTGTAATTGTGAAATCTGATCTATGTAATTAATTGTATACGCGTTAGCATTTCATTGTGTTGTTGGTTTGTTTAGGGTTGTCCTTCAATCTGATCACTAGTACTCATTCGGCAAATTCACATGTTTACATGTATTTTCTAATACATATATATTATCTATTTATCCGAGGCAGCAGTGATCTACGGCAGCTTGGTAGGGCCATTTGGTCAAACGTTTTTTGGTGTCACTATCTCCTACGTAGGACATACTATCTCCTACGTAGGACTTGTTATCTACTACGTAGGACTCTATGATCTCTACAGTCCATTTGAGTCAGAAACGGACCGATGAATTGCAAATTTTATCATTGTATAAAAAATTTGCACTTACATAAATATATATATTGTACACATGTTTATCATTTTACTAATACCCAACAGCTTTCTTTATATTTGAAAATTTTCCGGACTCCACCAAAAGTTGTTTTTAAGAAACTATCATTAAAATTTTGACACAGTTCACTATTTGTTACGAGGGAGGAGTGCAGAGAAAGGGACAGCCAGGTGTGCGAGAAAGGATGGAGACGGCACAGCACAGGCTAATGAATCAATAACTTGGTGGGCACTTGTGCACGTGCTTGGTTGTCCTAACACCTGGCTACGTCCTTTAACTCTGCAGATACCTCCTAATGTAGAGATATAGTATATCCCACGTAGGAGACAATAAGTCCCACGTAGGAGAGCAATGAGATTAAAATTATTTTCACCGTGGTCTTTACCACGCCTTCTGTAGTGATCCCTTGTTGAAAATCTAATGTTGCAAAGATGTAAAACTACGTGCTCTAACCTGCTCTTGTAGGTAATGTCATTGCCTGACTTGTAGAAGAAGAACAACTTTGGTCGACAGCAAGGGACATTTTGACAGATGACATTGGATCAGCGCTGACCAAGATATATCAATAAGTTCACATGAGGCTTAGAGTCGTTCTGCTACGAAGTCAATGGACACCCGAAATAAAATATTATAAAATGGAAAGTATGTTATAGTTCAGGATTAACTCATCGCCCATCTGGACTATAAATACTACATATTTTACCTTGTTGTCAAAGACGTCGTCATATTAATTGGAAGTAAGACTGTCAAGCAACAAGCTCGCCAGATTTCCTGGACGTTAAAGCGATGAAGTGGAGCTTCAGCCATTACGTGCAAATATGGGGACATTGGAAGCGAACAGGGTTTCGTCCGCCAGCAGCAACTTGGCCAATAAGGACAACAGTACCCGTGATAGCACTCTATAAAACACAATAATATCAGTTCTATAGTCTGTTATAGTACCTACCGTAGAATGAAATTCATGTAATTGGACGGTATATCCTCAACCTGAATCCAGCTTATCAATAGGTGACATTGAAATATTACATTCTGTTTTCCATGGACCCTAGTATGGTGATCTACCTTTAGTTGTTGTTGGCGATGAATAGCCCATTTTTACATTGTATTGTCCAAAATAGTTGTCTACATTTTAAGATATATGCCAACTAGTTTTAACCCATTTTGTGATAATGTAGTCATTTTACTGTCCGTCGTTGTCAGAGTTTTATAAATTATGTGTATCTATCATGAATATAGAATTTGTTTTAGTCACGTTTTGCCTGAAATATTGCCGATGTGACTTTAAATCTTAACTCACTCACTCACATTCTGTATTTCGAGTTTCCAAGTTACGTTATTTAAATTATGTGCATGTGATGGAAATATGAAAGTATTCGTAGTTAATTTGAATTGTTAAAATTGCAGGAAAGGATTTGCGTCCAAGTTTGCGTGAATGTTATGTCATCGTTTGAATGTTCAGTCAATGCCACCCAAACACATCCTGTTTCATTTTCTTCTGTATTCAGGTTAAAATGATTCAGACTCTGTTTGTAATTGTGTACCAGCAGATTACCTGGTATGTTATGAAAGTTACATCTTCTGTCATCTCAATGCTGAACATCGCTGTCTGACCCGCCTAAAACAAATCCAAGACATTTTGCAACATTGCATATTTTAATAAATTACAAGCAACAGAGAATAACGTCGACAATTAATCAAGCCCTTGTGAATGCCGGATATTAATCCCATTTAAATTCGTATTTCACACTAAAGGTTCATGCATACTTATAGTGTAATGTTGCCTACCCTGAGCCCCTTGCTGGTGAGTCTGAGCTGCATGAAGTTGCCACTGAAGGACATTTTCTGCAGGACAGATAAAGTGTCGGATACGTCATTGTAGTGAACCTGAAATGAATATTGTTGTGAACATTTATGACAGAAAACATCAAGTATATCACATTTCAATTCTGGTTGCTATCATACAATTGTCAACAATCAAATGCAACATATGGTTAGTAACTGGATAATTATATTTATGGACATTGTAATTATAACAGAAAAATACTTTTGATATGTATTCATATCCAACCTTGACGCTAATTCTAGTGGTGTTCTCAGGGATGCGCAAGTCAACGGGGATGATGCCGGAGGCAGGGATGGAGTAGCTTTTGGGTGGGAGGCCGTAGTTGCCCGTGAAGGATGAGCAGGAGAACTCGGACTGGTCATCTTGGACAATACGGTATGTGACGCAGGTGTACACTCCAACAGGGCTGCTGAGGTCGGTCACAGGACGGCCATCTTGTTGGGACACCTTGATCTGTTGTGTGATGTGTAAATTTAGAAGAGAGTTAAACATAACACATTGTATAACTTAAAATATATGTGTGAAGTATTCAATGGTTTCCATGACACAAATGTTGATATTTTATGCGTGTAATTAAATTTCAACTCACATATGCTGTGTATGGAAGTTTGGGTGAGAAAGTTTTCGGACTTGAGTTGAGGACTTCAATCTTGTAGGGGTATTGGTGGTATTTCACAGAGCTGGACCCGTTCAGCCTCACGCCCGTCAACTCCTCCTTCACGATGGCGAGAACGACGACGGTTTGTTCATTTAGATTGCTCTGTAGACGCTTGATGTCAGCAACAGGAATGTCAAATTTGGCTTCCCCGTCAATCTGTTAATTTTGATCAAACATGATATATTATTCATGAAACTTTTATGACTGATATTGGCCTCTTCGCACTTTTTAGATGCGTGGCGTTACAAAATACATTATTTGTGCAGGTATTTGACAATTTCATCAGAATTATTGCTTGATGGTGTAGATGAGAGACTTTATGCAGCTATTGAAACAATCAATACTTCTTATAAGATATCAGGTCTGAAAATGAATATAGATAAGACTAAAGCTATCTGGATTTGCTCAAAAGCAGGCAGTGAAGAAATATTATGTAAAAGTTTGAAAATTGAATGGTATAATGGAGAGTTTGATGTTCTGGGAATCAAATTTACCCCAAACCTTGCTGGTCTATGGGTGATTAATACAAGAAAAAGACTGGAAGAAATAAACAGATTATTAGCAGTATGGAGAAAAAGACATTTCACATTGATAGGAAAAATCACTGTCATAAAAACATTAGCCCTTTCAAAATTAGTACATATTTTCAGTTCATTGCCCAATCCTCCAGATGACTTTATTAAATCCCTTGAAAAGATATTTTTCAAATTGATTTGGAATGATAAAAATGATAATATAAAAAGAACCACAATGAAAAGATCAAAGACTGAAGGGGGACTGGGTATGGTAGATATACAAAAAGATATTGAAGCTCTAAATTTATCCATTCTTAGGCTCTACTGTGAAAAATCATCCGACAATAATTCTTGTAATATACCTTATAATGATATCTTCAAGTATGGAGCAAATATTGACAAAATACTCAACATTGAAAACCCTTATTGGAAAGATGTTTTAAAAGCATGGAACAATTATTGCAAAAAGTTCAATGCTGATTCTGACAATATTGATTACATTCTTGCAGAACCATCATGGCTCAATCATAATTATAAAACCCTTGCCATGTTATTATTCACTGGGCAGATAAGGACTTATTGATAGTAAAGGATTTATGTGATGAACATGGATTTATGACATTTGATAAGGTAAAGATAAAATACAACATAAGAGGGACACTATTAGACTATAACTATCTACTCCACATCTGACCTGATATTTGGAAAAATGTTATTAAAAGGACAAGAATCATTCCTTCCTACAATTTATACATCAATGTTTACCAAAGAAATATGTTAAAGCTCTCCAAAGGTTCAAGAATATTTTATGACAAGCTGATTTCTAAAACTGATAAACTTGAAATTTGTACTAAATGGGAAATTATATTCAATGATTGTCAGTTTGATTGGTACAAAAAAATTAACTTTTATAGACATGGTTTGAAAGACGTTAAACTTCTTGATTTTCAATGCAGATTTTTGCAAAGGGTTATTTATACTAAAAATGAATTATCAAGAATGAACCTGATTGACAATGATTTGTGTAGTTTTTGCAATGATGTTTCTGAGAGCATTTGTCATGTTTATTGGGAATGCTGTGAAAGCATGAAATTCTGGAATGATCTAGAACTCTGGATTAATAACTATTTACCACGAAAATAATATACATCACAAAATATTTGATTTGGTATGGTACATTGCATAATGATGTATTACTAAATCAAATCATTATCTCTGCCAAAAACATATCAATTTATGTAATATAAAAAAATCAATTCCAGTAATTATAAAAAGGTATTAAAAGAGATATTTTGTGTAGAAAAAATTTATTTCAAAGCGAAACAATGAAATCGAGAAATTCAATCTTAATTGGAATTCGCTCATCCCAATATTCAGCAACTAATTATTATTATATCTCTACAGCAATGTATCTTCACCTTTTCTGTGCTTGTTGCTACCATATACCCTTGTTATTGACTTTGTGACCATGGGAACAAATAATAAAAAAAATAATAAATAAATAAAAATTTCATCAGAATGTAACTAAACTGTTTCCCCTGTCGAAATTTTCTTATTTATTATCTTTGACTCGAAATTATGATTGCAAGTTATGCTATACGTACTCCGTATCACAAACAAAGAGCAAAATGGATCGTTCACATGAATTGAATGTTTATCTAAAATGTTACCAATTCATTTTTTTTATTAAAATGGGGATACGGGTAATCTCATAGTTTGTCAACCTACGGGAAATGCCAGTTCGACATATTTGGGAGGTCTTCCACAGTAGTCGTTAGTGACTTCCATGTATATATGTAACTCCACCATACCCTTCACTGGCTGTCCAAAGGTGTATCTGTAACAGAAATGCAGATATATAACTGTGTTTCAATGTAGAAATGGAACTGGTATGTACAGGTTAAACTACCCAATAACCAAGGTTATATTTAGCAATATGAAACCACAATATGTTGTACTCTGAGAGATGTGAAATTCAAATAAGGATTCGATGAAATGTCTCACTTTGCTTTCACTGTTCCAGACATCTTTGTGTCGGAGATCAGGGAGAACGAAGGAAGATCAACTTTGACTTCAAAGCGGGGCAGTTCTAAAACAAGAAATGGTCTTATCACCAGAAACATCACTTTGGGTGTCAATGTTAATATCTTACTTAAAACTACATGCTCACATATATGAAAAGTGTCGTTTTTCAAACACATCAATCCCCTATCTTATTCCGATTTGCGCATTTGTATTACCTCTCTGAAATTAGTTAATTATTAGTTCAAATTGGTAACAGAAGAGAACAATGGAGTCATACTTACGGTATTCCGCAACTGCAAAGGTTTTAGAGGTTACACTTACTCGGTCCTGAATAAAAAAACCACATTTTCATCTGAAAAAGCTTCAGAAGAAGCAAATATAAATATGAATGTGATTTTCAAGGCGTGATGATATATATTTAACTCCGCACTCATCAATATCCGTGCAGTATGAAGGCATTCTGTAAATATACTTGACAAAATAAGTTAGGGATATTGGTATTTTTGTAATTGATATTTTATCAATGTGTCAATGAATACATACATCATACTTCATAATTTAAAAATTTACATACATCCGTAACTATTTATGTCCAGTATAATACTGTCTGGACCAGACAATCACACCGTGAGCATCGATCTTCGCCAGTGGGACACATAACATGAGTACACTAAGTCAGTGAGTCCGATATCGTCCCATTATTCCCCTTTCCAAGAAGCATGGGTTACTGTAGATCAATTCTTCACGAATCTTCACAAATATGTAATATAATGGCAAGAAAATTAATAAAAAATTCTTGATGTCCATGAATGCCATATGTGATGCATTGACGACACTGAGTAACTCATGTATGATAATCTGAAGAAGCTTTTTATCTTCAAAGTTCTGCAGACCAACGCATTTCTATGTCGGCCACTTGATGTGGGAGCTACATAACCAAGGGTGACTTCAGAATTATATATCTGACAGTTCAGTGGTCTTTCAAAATATGTTTGAGAATATCTTTAAATGCAATTTACAGTCCTCAGACAAACAGTCCTGAAAATGTTGGTGTCACACTATTTCCCCCTTCTTAGCCATGTTCGTAGCACAGCAACTCCTTTGTGAAATTTAACAAATGACAATTCAAGGTGTTGTTTCTTATTCTAGAGGACAATTATATAGGTATTAAGAAGGAAATGGAGACAAATCTATCAGAATTTCTGTATGTTGTGCATGTATGTTGAATGTTTAGGTACTGCAAAAGAACCAGAGTGTAAAGAACAACAATTCTGGTATTTTGTGGGCAAACTTAATGGTTCGATGTTTGGGGGATTCATATTCTACGGTTACAGGGGTGAACTTTCCAAGAATTGAACTAAGAAGGTTTTAGATTCGCAATGACCAATCACTATAAAGGTAACCAGTCACAGAATCCTACGTGCTGCAAAATAATTCTAAGACAGGAACATAACGTCTAAAGATTAATAAATATAACCAACTGCTGGTAAAACTCGTAGAGCCCAGTCTCCCAGAACAGTCTTATCTGCCAGCTGGAACTCCCCAGCCACAACTCCAGAAGATTCATGGAGAGCCGCCCACTCCTTCAGGATATTGTTGTTTGGATCCTGTAGAATAGATTAAAGTTCTTTATCTTTGTCATGTGCACTTACAATTCAAAGACAAAATTCTATATTTCGAAAGAAATTGTTCCAGAATATTAAACAACAACCATGTAAGGTGTATAGTTATGCAGTTGTCCCTATTTATTACATGATTATGTCTCAGGTATGATATTGCATTTCAAACTTACAACAAGAGATATGTCGAAACTCCCTGTGTACACTTGCAAACTTGGGTACACACCAAACGCTCTGAAATGAACTGCACAGAGAATGAATAATCACTGGTTCAGGTTCTTTTTAATATAAAGGATAGCCTGTCTAGTTCCAACAACTGAAATAGTGTATATCCAACCTGAAGCCAAGGCAAACCGAAGGATTCGCCAGTTACACGTGTTTATACAAGCAAAATATCATCTTTCGAGTAACATGGCTTAAGAGTAGTAAAAAGACAAAGAAACTGATGACTTTATCGTGCCATAAATTGACATCAATTTTCCGCTCACCCATCTGTCCTGGCTTGTACATGGCCTTGTCGGTCTGTACCATGACAGAAATATACTTGGAACGGAGGAAGAGGGACGTTTCTCGTTCAAATTGCAGAGCTCCGCTACCACGGACATGGAGACGGTAACTTCCGTCAGTGATGTCCCTTGGCACCTGGAGACAGAATATACTGGTTGATATGTAACATGAAGATGAAGATTAAAATATTTATATGGTTTCGCATACATCTCTGTGAATAAAACTGTTGCTATTGTATTACATATTACATTATATAATTAAGGTGTGCACTCCCACAATTGTCATCTGTCGTCTCACATTACATCAAAATCAGCAGTTGTCTAAAGATCACTTTTCACTTGAGATTTTTTAAGCTCACTCTCTATTCTCACTATATTGCTATAATCCCTCCTTTGTACCATAGTACCCTTACATTTGTATTGTTTTTGTAATTTCTTTGCAGTAAATGATACTGACTTGTAAAGTTAGTTCATTTTAGAATACAGTAGTGAATTGTGCAATATTTCCTGTTGTTTCATTGATCTGGCACCACTGACTGATTTTGTATACTTACATTCAGTGATATCGTCCCAGTCGTTCCTGAAATGCAAGATGGAAGAAGTGCTTAGACATGATTGCTTTTCTCAGCCAGTTAGTTTCGAGATGAATATATCCAGTCGAGAGAATTTGCTAGCACGGTCAATGTGCAAATTTAATTGGTTGGAACAAGTGTCTGAAACTTCACTTTCATAAGGACAGTGACCTCTGGTGAGAGATTTCTACAACGGACAAAACACGACCGATAACTGACAAAACTGCGAACGAACAGGCCATAACGTGATTTCACATTTTCAGACAGTTTTCCTTTAAAGGATAGGTTGCACTGCCACACTAGAATCAACCACAGTTACCTCTGTATGATGTCTCACCTTTAGTAAAGTCGCCTTTGGCCATCATAACAGGGATCCTGAAAGTGTTGGTGTAGTTGTTCCATATGCGTTGCAGCTCCACTTTTACATAGACGGTGTTGGTGGTGTTGAGGATGTCGATGCTGACGTTAAATGGCATCCCACGTTGCAGATACTTGGAGGACGTTATGAGATACGACCCTCGGGAACTAGAAGAGCAGTAAAAGTGAACCAGTTTGCTAACATAAACTGAATATTCTCTGGAGCTGTCGATTTATATTTACTACAACAGGCGGTACTCTTGATGTCAATGACTGATTGTCTGGTCCCGACCGTATTATTCTCAGGTCATCCGTGTGGAATATTGCTGAGTACGGCATTAGACAACAAACAAACGAACCTTTCGGCCGTGGTGAATCCTATTCCAACTACTAACAGAAGCCACAGCATGATGATACTGAAAATTGAAAACAGATAGATATCCATAAATTCCGAACATTAATTACAGCATCAATGCAATAATCCCCGCACAGACTGAGGGTCCAGACAAAATGTAAATTCAATAATACACTCGTGGTTATCTAACTAGAACCAGATGTTTACACTATAAGGCAGCCTACCCATCCAAAGCGGCAGTATCTATTGTACGTGAAGGTCAGGGTCGATAACTGCCCAAAACCTGAAAATAGATCTCTTCATGTTAGCTTTTTTTGACCGATTACCATCTGTGACATAAGTTGTCATGTTAAATTTGACCGAAAGTGCATCTTAAAAACGGGTCAATGACTAGTTACGGTGCCTGTGAAGATTCAGGCTGGTACTCTGGTTTGGCAGTCCTGGGTGTCCAAAGCGGCTAAGTGTCATCGTATCAGACATGTTTTGTTCAGACAATATTATTTACAGAAAGCCGCCATGTAGCTTCAATATTACTTAACAAAAAATAAACAAACACATTATACAGTCATTAAACGCCATGGACTAGAACATATGACATTGTAGCGATTATTTTATATTCCTGCCAAACAAAGTCTTCAAAGATACGCTATGACACATTGTATAACGAAATTAAAGATTGTCACCTCTATTTCCTGGAACAGTATATATTTCATAATAATCCAAAACAAAAGCACAGTTGAGTGGACAGCCCTTTTTCTATGTAATCTGAAGAACAGAGTGCACATGCACAAGTCCTTATCAGCACTGGGATCACCGCTCTTTGTTCCTGCCTGTGCAGTGTATATTACGTAATATTCCATACCGTTACTATTACTTGATGAACAAATTGCAGTTTGGAAACTTCAAACAAAACTACAGAAATGAAGATGAATACTGTTTTTAACGTTGAAAACCGAAGAATGAATGTGTTTGTATTTCGGGTTTATACACTTCATGACTAAGATTCGATGGTTTACAGGTTGCCATTGGCTGGCAGAAATACTGCTGTGCAGCATAGTACGATAATAAATATATACTTACTTTAATATGAACATTTCGCGGTTGCCACAGTAGTGCAGGGCATGGTTTTCCTTTGTCCGGACATTTGTCATCGGTGAGTTCAATTATCCTTTCAGATAATGTTTCACACATTTGGAAGTGTTAGAAAATATTCTGTTTAAATGACGAATTTGATGAATTAATCACATTAATTGAAATATTTCCATATCAAGGGTTATAGTCACAGAAAATAGAGGACACAAAGGAGGGTGCTTGAATGTGGTCAATAATGAAAAGTAAGAACGTGCCTAATGTACAACGTGACCTTTTAGCCACCATTTTGCGGTACGTTTGGAAATACTAAACCTCGGCAACATGCTCGGAATAAAATTTAGAACCCATACGTAGCTTCACTGTATGTTTGCTGATATACATTTACTCAGCCAGCTTAGATAAACAATAATGGTGTTTCGCCAACTTACCGGACCGCTTTTAGCGTATATTCTTAGCAGACACTGTGTCTGTCAGGCGATTATCTCTTCCCACTACATATACCTGGGAATTATCTCTCTTATCTGTTCAAGTAGGCGTATTTGCTAAATATGGGTTCACAAACAATCACCAAAGCTTAATTAGACTTAACACCTGGCAGTTACACAGTTACTTTAGTGAATATATTAAAAATGCATCAGAGTGATTCTGGAACGTTTGCTTAATTGCAGGTATTTCATTGTCAGTAGTTTACATGAGTATATTTAACATGCTGAGACGATGCAATGTATCCAAAATCAGCATACATTCGTACAATCACAATCATCGTACGTACAAATGATCATGCGTTGGTACCCTGTATCGCTCAAACTACGGATGCAATGAGTGATTTTGCAGTGTGAAATGGGTGTGTACATTGACGCATGTCTACCCTTAACGATTTGAAAGCTTCACTAAAACCTATTACGACTATGCACGATGAAAATAAACATTCGTCATATTCTTTTGACCGGTCACCATGATGGGTGCAGATCTAAATATTGGAATATCTGTGTTTTTACTCTTTCTTTTGTCATACTGTCCAATTGATAGAGTGACTCTAGAGGGTTACATGATGACAATCCATACTGTCGTCTTCCTGGCACACTCAGCTTGAAGTACTGGTGGCCCACCGTCTGAGTACCGAAGTTAACAGTGTGAAGATTAATCTGTTTGACACGTTCGCACCGATCTACTATCTGTATCACTTCGTGCTTTTGTAACACACTCATTCATTTACTCGCATATCAAACTTCGAGATGGTTCGCAAAGATCTTCAGGTGTAAAAGCTGGTAAAAAAGTTAAATAATCTGTCAGTTTGTGTCAAAAGGTCAGAGAAGATATTTCTGTTTGGTGTGCATTAATCAGAGTGGCGAGAATAACAAATATATGATGCAATTGTTACAATAGCTATTTATGTAGTCATGGTTGTGTTCGTTTAAATAGCTTTGATTTTCTTACACATATATCTAACATACTAACTACAACTGAGGCAGGTTTAAAAACGTCCCAGAAAGACAAATATATTTTCAACAAGAAAAGGCCATACTTAATATTAAATATTAGATCACGATAAAGTCTTGTAGACAAACATCGTATGTCTGTAAAGCTTAATACTAATAATAAAGTTTGCCACACGCAGAAGCTCCATTCACTTGAGTACGGAAACCATTCCTGATTTCGACATTTTGATAAACCGCTCATGATCATCTCCATGTTCGAATGGCCCGCCCCGTTCAAATCGCCAGTTTGCCAACAGACATCAAGTGTGTTTAAAAATCATAGAAACTCGGATAACCATCCCTGGTCCTGCTTTACTTTGCACATCCTTCATAGGCATGGCCGTATCTTGCGAGGTCAAAATGAACGTTAAACCAATGTCTTTTGAGACCTTATAACAGCGTTGGTGGCGGCTGGCTCATGGTGTGTGTGGTATAAGTTTGACTGTGCGAATCCAGCTCCACATTGTGTAAAGAAGGGTCTTTGTTGTACCGATTGTGAGGTGTGTGGGTAGACGTTTTCTCTTTCAGGAGACAATAATATAATAATAATAATAATAATAATAATAATTTGACATTTCTGTCCCTTTTGACATTTCTGTCCCTTTTGACAGGAATGTGATTGACAAGATTAAGGAAAAGCATGATAAATATGCGGACCTCGCCTTTGAAATGTCTCGCTTGCTTCCTAAGTACACTGTCGTCAGGCTCCCCATTGTTCTCGGTGCCCTTGGTTTGGTACCTCCTGATCTCTTGGCACAGATCAGGAGAGTGCCCGGGTTCTCCACCGGGAGTACAGCCCTTCTGACACTCTGGGTAATGCAGAAGGCTGCAGTGTTTGGGAGCCTTCATATTCTCCGGAAAGTTCTTGGTGGGTTCGACTAGGCAGCGTTTCCTGGGAGAAGTCCCATTCGCTGTCTGGGCTGCGTGTAGAGGGGGCAAGGGCCCTGAGCTGATGATGAACCTTACCAGCCTGACTGTGCCAGGATCACCCGAACCCTCTCTGCTGCATACAATCTTTAATCTGTAAAACATAATAATAATAATAATAATAATAATAAGGTTGATGAAAGGACAATACGGATGGCTTCAAATTTCCATCAGTCCTCTTTTTCTTTATTCTTTGTACTATTTATTCTAACAAAAACACACTCTCATAACATAAGTAAGTAATTACTTATGTTATGAGAGTGTGTTTTTGTTAATTACGAATTCACATTGATTAACTTCATTATTATGGAGTTTATAGCGCAGAGTATGCGTTTGGGAGGTACCTCCTCTTAGTTATGCTTCCGGTTTGCTGCTTCGGTGTAAGACTGTGGCATTCACTCGAGTGAGTTCCACATGATAGTGTGATCTAAATGGCCGCAGTGAGGCATAGCTGCTGCTAGGATTCTCGAGAACAAGAATCAAGACTGTGGTAGACATTTAGTTATTATTCTATATCTGTGACCCAATATGTTAGATTTGTGACCCAATAATATTGCATTAGAAATATGTATTGTCAAATCTCGAAATGTCCTCAATATTTCTACCATATTGCTTTGCTGAAAGAGCATGCTCAGTTTTACTTCAGTATGTATGACAGGCAGACACTAAGGGCTGGAACTCTTGGAATATTGCTCAACGTAAAGGGAAAGTTGATCAAGGAAACGTTCACATCACCCCTATTGTCATTTACACAGTAATGTACATAGTTCCTTGTCACTCTGAATCTTCAAACATCCACTCTAAATACAACTTGAGGAATCTTGAACCGTATTCCACCCTTTATTCTTTATCATTAAAAAAAATCTAAAACACTCAAGCATTGATGGAATTATTTATTCACATTTTGCATAAGACTTTTAATGTTTCTCTTTTCCTCTTCACAGTTGTTTTCAAATCTGAAAAGATAATTCAAATGATACAAAAGAGATCCTTATAACATTCGTGTTTAACAATCAAAAGAAGGAAAGGTGTAAAATATTGACTGACATGTATGCAATTGATATCTGTAAACGGCAGTTTGATAAGTCACTTAGGACATATGCATGAACGTAATAGAATATACATTTACGGAAATGGTAACTCATTCACCGACCTGGTTGCAACACTTGTCACACACATCACAAATTGTGGCTTCCTTGAGACTGCGAGTTTCGTAGAAAGTGGCACCCTGGTTACCTACAAAGAAGGATAACGTCAAATATCTGCAACAAACTCTTGATAAGTAAAAATATAACTATAAGATATATTGTTATAGATACATGCCCGTATAACCGACAAGCAATTTTGATCCGTTTACAACTGCTAGGCCATTTCTGTGTTATTGCTCCTGCGTAATTCACATACAGCAACACGGGTCAAAGTTACAGACGTTATCAACACTTCACGTATGAATTTCATACTCACTGGGCTGGTAGTAATCGTAGACTGTGACGTAGCTGGGCTGGTTGTTCGTCACCATGCCGGTTCTGGTGGACAGGATGTCAAAGCAGATGGACGTTGTGCCGATCTTTGGAAAAATGAATGTACATTGTGTATGTACTATTAGATTTCATTTTCCATACAAAATACTTAAAACGTCAATAAAAAAGATACCCGATATTCGCTATACTCAGAAATATATTCTATATGGCGTAAAGCAGAAAACAGTTGTGACTGTAGTGTTGACTATTTTATACTAACATTTTAGAGTACGAAACAATGAACACTAGCTATTAAACATGAAGCGATGTCCAGATTTGGTACTGTTTTTGGTACAATGGAAAAGTTCACATGCCAAAGGGAAAGGATTAGACTAAGTGAAGTAACCAGCGAGCTATTTGACAGACATGGATTAAGCTTTTTGACGGGAGTTATTTAAAACATACGATATCACTTTTTATGTAATGATAAGCCCTGATGTCATTATACGACAATACAAAAGAATACCCGATATTGGTTATTGTCAGAACAAATTCCGTATGGTGTAAATGGGCAAATAGCTGTGACTGTTGTGTTGACTATGCTATATATAGTTTTAGGGTATGAGACACTGAACACTAGCTTTTGACCATGAAGTGATGTTGTATTGCTTTTAGTACAAAGGAAAAGGATTAGACTAACTGAAGTTATCAGCGAGCTATTTGAATAGAGATGGATTATGCTTTTTGACTGAAGTAAAATTAAAAACAGACGATAGCACTTTTCATGTAATCAAAAGCCCCGATGTCATTTTACGACAAGACTGAACGACTCATATCCCTCAGTCATATCACGAAATTACGCATTTCACAGACTGACCATAACCCATGCTCTATTAGATTCCATTCCACAAACCCACCTCATCAAAGTATACAACCACGTTTCTACCACGTCTTTCAAATCTCTTCAGACCAGCAACGTTGCCCATTGAGGTCATATCTGGATCAAAGCCTGATGGGATAGATATCTCCATCACTGTCATTCCACTGGATCCCTCCTTCAGCCATCTTGAGGGGAGAAAAAGAGGATAAACGCATATTTTATGAGAGGCGAAAAGACTGGCCAAAATGACATAGATTTCAAATTCGTTTGAAGCCCATCAACGCACTGTTCTACTTTCATAATCCAAATACTGTAACATGTCAAGACAGAAAAAGATATCATTATTAACAGATATCACTTACATGACTGAAATAGTGTTATTAATTGTGTTCTCACTTAGTGCAAGTCATCAGTCTGAAGTTGTTGATGGTGTCATCAAGCAGCACAGTGTTAATGTCAAAGGATGGGTCACCGATTTCAGCATCAACGTTGAAGAACACATCCACCTGGAATGGAAAGGCATACAGTCAGTATTGAGATACACCATTTATTGTTCAAAGGATTTGCTCACGTATTTGATCTATCTGTTATTCAGTATTCGAGTAATCAGATTCATTCATTCACTTACTTGTAGTCAGAGTACTGTGCTTAAGCCATTGCTTATACTTACATCGGCATATGCAACACCTTTACCAGTAGCCGTAATAGACACGTCCTTTGGGAATTTCGTCAGCTGGAACAAACCATAAGGTATAATTTTAAGGAACGAGCTTCAGAGTATAATACGCAGCATAAATGCAAAGTTAAGTCTCTTTCACAATTTATTGAGTACAAATCCATTACAATTTGGATTAGAACAACACCTTTATATGTCACCTCTTTAACATTATACATATATCCCGGTTTTGAATCTACCTCTCTTGATTGCAAAACGAGTGCGCTGCTGTCAGTCACAGATATATGCTGGTTGTCACTTCCGCTCTTGATGTCAACCTCAACTTGGAAACCGGAAGCATGTGCACGTCGGGCATAGTCAGTTAGGGCGTGAAGTGCGACCATTGTGTCCTGTGATACATGAGGATCAGTAGAGTAAAAATTGAATTCCTTGATATAACCATACAATATGAACTGATTACAGTTTATATCAAATTAGGACATCGTGTTCGACAAACCGAGGATATCTTAATAAAAATTGTATTATGAATTGACTTTGGTTAGTCCTGCTAAAGGCTACAAATCCTTTAACCGATTGAACACTGACCTGCGTTGAAGAAAAGCCGCCATATGGGTTCCTCTGTGAGGTCAGCCAATTGGTTATTGGAAGACCTCCTCTGAGATCACCGCGTGCCGAGGATGCCAGAAGACCATACGCTGTTGTCTGAATGTCAATGGGCTGGGCGCGTGTGTGTGGAGGTGTCCAGTTTGTATAGTAAGTTGAGGAGGCGGTTGTTGGTTCCGTCCAGTGTTTCAGAGTACCTGGTAATTAAGTGCCAGTGTAAGAGAATGGAAAAATAGATTTACCACTATACATGTGCTCAGCAGTCGTGTTTTCTAAGAAGCATATTGGGTTCTTTTGGTTTGAGTTTTTGGTTTAGCAAAAAACAGTGGGTACATTATGGTGTCACTGGATCTCACTTTGCAGATTGTGTGGCGGGTACGTATATTTAATCAGTTCCGGTGGATGATCATGACTGTCTTTTCTCTTGCACAAACGGTTTTTATTTGAAAACAACCATACGGTATGCAGCCTGGTAAAACTATTGTTCAAATTGTTGTGGGTATCAGTGACACAATTCCAGAATTTACCTTTAACCTCAGCTGCGGCGTTGAGTTTGTTGAACGTGACATCCGCTACTGAGCTGCCAGCCTCAGACAAGGCGTAGCTGACAATGGCAAGAGTGAAGGGATCCGTGATAGAGGGAGCCACTGACTCCAGGTACTTCGTGGCATTCACAGTGGCGTTTCCAAGCGTGTACTCATTAATCTGTCATGAAAACATATGTTTTCAAGCTCAATTTCAAGTTTGTTATGCTTCTATTGATGCTAGTGCGATTCAGTGTGTCTACCGTAGAAGCTACATATAGATAAACTCAGAAGGTTTGGATCCTCTGTAGTGTCACTGTTTCAAGATACAATTATGCAACATCAAACTGATTTTGTTCCATTTAAAACCTTATATGTACGTAATTTAATGACGGCCAAATGACCATTTTATAATTACATGTCCGTGATAAAACGTACATATAGCTCTGAATACTCTCTCTGTCGCATGTCAATGCATTGTTACATTCCGCTTGTGACACACATTAACGAGGTGTATTTGTGAAATATGTCCTTATACAGAATGTCCAATAATATGTCTAAATTTAGAAAAGCTCCTTAACTTACAGAAACCCATTTCTGTCCTTTCCCTCTTTAGGTTTAAATTGGTTCTTTTTCAGAAATGACAAAAAACGAAAAAGCAATAGTTCACTGACACTTTGCCCATGTCAAAGAACATATCAATCTATATGCTACTAAACCTACACCTACCCCATATCCACCAATGTCTTGATTTTCCAAGAAAGCCAGCAGCACCACGGATGTAAGCGAGGCTTTGGAAGTCTGAGGAAACAGAAGAAATATGGTCTTCAGAAACTGGACATGGACCAGCTGAGATGTGTGTTGTCAGAAATATCATTATAGAAATGTTAATATTTCGTAATATCATGTCAGTACCTGCATCTGTCTGTCAAACACAAGCCCAGGCTCATTGAAGGATCCATCCAAATTCTGCCTCTCTGCCATCCAGTTCAGGGACCTCGCCAAAGTCTGATTTCCCACAAAAATGTAAGGCCTGGCTTGATGGAAACTGCGTGCTACAAATGCAGTCAGCCTTTGAAAAAATGAAGCAGTCATGCGTTAGACTAAGGTATGAGTGAGCTTTGCAGGAGTGTCTCTGTTTACTTACTAGGTATAGGACAGTTTATGTGGGAATAGGGAAACTCACCACATGTGTCCTGCCTCATCTCGGTCTCCGAAAGGACTGAAGGATCCATCCTGTCTCTGATATGTGAGCTCCCTCTGGAAGCCTGAAAGTAATATAGGTGTTGAAAAACGGAATTTGAGGAGACACATAACGATCACAAATAAACCTTTCGGTATCAATGCATTTAGCCACGCCTAATGCCTAATGGTGGTTTATTTCAGAAAAGTAATATAGGCCATAGGCCCAGGTTACACTTTGAGAGAATAGAGTGAGAAAATATTTACGCCTAGCTACCTAGCTCCAGATAGGTCATGATCCTGGACTCCAAGGCGGGTGTCATTTGCTTGGTTGTGTACAGGTAGTCAGCAATATATACATCCGGGGCAAAAGTCATCATGTTCTGTTCACCACATCCAGTGGGTAGAGCCAGAAGGTTCTCCAGGTTGTCGAGACTGGCGCCAATCAGGTCACCTGGAATACAGGCAATGGTTAATGTCCTTTTTAAGTAACCTAATCTGTCACGTCTACAAACTTCCATGTAAAATCACTAAAAAAGCCATTATACCCATAAAACTTATCAGTTGCATTCTTTACAGCTTTTTTTCTGCTGTATAATACCTGTAACTTTGACTCTGACTTTCTCTGATCCGGTTACTGCCTCTGATGGAAGTGACAGTGCCACATGTTGGTTGAAGTCAGCGCCTCCTGGTGTCAGCTCAATGAAGACAGGTGTGTTGTATTCTTTGGGGATCCCTTCCGCCTGGGATAAGAAAGTAGATGTAGACTATGAACTTTAAAATGTACATATCAGTGGTGTAGTGGTAACATCATAACAACTTAAAAAATGTTACTTATTGTTACTGACTGGATGAAACAAGGACTCAGAGTGCAATAATCTACAAGCGACGTCAAACCAAGTTTCACCTAATTGTAACCTCAGATCTGAGTAATAAAAGATCACCAGTGCCTCATCTTTGTCAAAATAACCAACAAGAGCGAATCATGAGTTCTCAGTTGTGAGAAATGAGCCCTATTAGGTATGCATCGGTAGTAAACCAAGTCATTACCTGGACATTGAGCTGTCTCCTGACAGCATCAGCAGCTAGAGTTGTTCGTGCTGACACCTCGATGTCGATAGCTCCCAGAGATGATGGAATGATGGGGAAGTACACAGTCTGGGGCTCGTTGGATTTAACCTTGAGGACAGAATGATATATTGTGGGAATGTGTGCAGATAAAGGCATTAGCACTGGTATGACAATGACTGTTGAATCTGTCTAAATCTGACTCTGACTAACCCGGATCACTCTCAATATTGCCCAAACAATGTACGGTCCCAAACTGACACTATGCATATATTACCATTCTAGTCCAGACACTTTATTTCGGGTTCGCAACTGATATTCTGTTGAAGTCGGACAGACAATGATTAATATGAAAATGGGTCCGAAATATTATTTGTCCAGTCTTATTCATTGCAACATTGACTAATGACCCTCTTCAGATCAAATGTAAATACCCGTTCAGTGACCTATCGAACACCTTGAATGCTAAAGAGTGAAAGTTAATTCCAAACAATACTTACTGTGACATATTGAGTCTGGTCCTTTGATTCCTTGTTAGTTTTACCGGAACTGTCAACCACCACGTTGACGTAGTCCGAAGACGTAGGCAAAGACACTACAACCTATTGAACATATACCTGATATTAAGCGTTACTGATGTTTTCCAAGTTCCTTTTAGGGAACATACGAGCTACGAGGCGTTACAGATTATCTGTGCGAAGTAAATTAATTTAATACTTCTTGATGAACTTTTAAAACTATTAGAACTAATCCGTAGTTCTCCGATGCAACTGATTCAAGTGATGACGTCGACTCTGTCAAACTGTTTTGGTAAAAAACTGTTCAGAACCGGGATAACTAAGATGGAAGATGTTTTATTTTATGCATTCTGAAAGTGCTCTTCTGAGACGTGTCCTGCTGTGGACAATGGGAACCATAAACAGCTGTCATGATTCAGTCAACTTAACAGATACCATAACGCTCAAGGTAGTGGAAATAGTTGCACCAATATCCATATTTGTATCGGTAATGTAAGGATAGCCACAGATACACTCACGTCCACGTCACTTGGCAGGTAGTTGAAGATACTGGTTTGAATGACGACCTGTTCTCCACGTAACACCGAGGTAGGCATGGACAAGCTCACGAAGAAGGGACTGAAGACACGCAGCTGAAAAAAATGAATGTCTAAGTTGGGCGATGGATATTGTTCATTACGTTTTTCTACGTTTGGACAATCTGGCACCTTTTGGAGAGCTGAAACATTGAACATTTTTAACATAACACCCACCTAAAATGGAACATGACACTAGAAAAAGTTCAACTGGACATTTGTAATGAACTGAGCATTGGAGTTCAAGAGTTCAGGAAAAAAGAACTCATCAGATGCTCAATCGTATTAACTTTTAATTACATTTTCTGCACAAACAGCATAACTTTAGAAATATTGTGGTTTTGAGGGGAGGATAAGTATAAACTTATCATTGCACCTTTGTGGTAGACGGGGCCACACCAAGACCAGTAGCGGAGTTGACAGCAAAGGCGCTGGCGATCCAGGAGGTGATAGTGTCAGGCACAGTGCTACTGATGGTGGCTTTACCGTCAGCTCTGGACAGACAGACAACAAGCTGATTTTAGATATAAAAAGACGGACATGTGGCATCCGTAAAATGTCCATGTGAAAACAAATTAAGTGTTCATCTGAAAACACATACAAGATACAAGTAGAAAGGGGCAATGTTTTGTCCCTGTTGCGTCATATTTGGAAATGTCCTCCACATGTCCACAATAACAGCAAAGGTTTCGAAACAACCTTCTTTGATTGGAATGCAGACAGCAAAAGCTTGTTGTATTAAATATGCCGTACATATGCATAACAAATACATAACCTAGTGAACAAAAAATTATTGTGTACTGGTTTAATGATCCGAATGTATAAGATGTCCTGATAGGGGTGTCAAGACGTTTGACGAGTTTTCATAACAATTTCTTACCCGACGGTCTTGTTGATCCAGAGCCATGTTTCTGGGAATTCTTGTCTGACCCTCTCCACCCTCTCCACCTTCTTGACACTCTGACTTTGTAGAGCTCCCCCATCCCGCTGTTTGGTCTCATTGCTTCAATGAAAATACACAGATTCAAATAGTGTATGATGCATCAGTTTGAGAATCATTTAGAAGTTGGGAGACTTTATGGAGAGAAAGTCCTCCCTTGTTTTGTGGAGTGCCTTTGTCATTCTGATTATTTACGCATAGGTATAACTATGAACCAGACTTTGTGGTCTTAGTGGTCTCATGTATATATACTCTTAAAAGAAAAGTAGGGGAACCTGAACTTTCATTTTGGTTTAGAAGCATAAGCGTTAACAAACTTTTCAAAGACAGATATCTTATGAACGCACCACCGTTTCACCACCCCTAAACACAACGCATGGGATGCACGCGCACAACGCAGTAGCCCCATATACGTGCATGGGGTGTCATTCTTGTTTTCAAGAAGGTCGATTAATCACTGTAGAGCAATAATTTTGACAAGCATTTTGCATCACACAGTTTTTAGTGTTTGTTTCTTGTTTGAAAATGAAAATCGTACACATGCAAATTTCACGTCATACACCGATCATCTTTCAAGAGTGATTACTGTACAAACAACTGTGGTCATAAGGAAGTGCAAGTGGTGATGCACTTTCAGAACATTCATTATTATCATACCACAATGACTGACTCAGATATATGTCTAAATGTTTTCAGTCATAAATAAAAAATGAAGTTCCCCTCCTTTTTGAAGAGTATATTTAGTATATTTTCAAGTAGGTAAATCGATGTTAGGATTGATCCCATGAGCTCCCACAGTCATCGGTGTACATCAAATCATCGCTAGATGGAAAACATGAGTTAAACCTTTCGGCCAAACTGACTTCACGTACAAACAGAGCAAACACTTCTATGCAAGAAGAAAAAGTGGAAGTGGAACGCAGTTGTGCCGATGACAAAGCCCACTTCTAGCCCAGAACCTTTAACACTTAAACCTTACAGAGATGGTTTCAATGAGAAAGTCCAGCATTTCAGATGGTTTCTCAATAAATGTCAGATGATGTGTGCTTTCAGTTTGTAGTAGTTGTCCTGAACTAGGTCCTAATAATGATGTATATATTGAAGGAGTTTACATATTTATTTAATAATATCGAAATATATCACACTTACAGAATGCAAATTGTGGTGCCATAGTTGTACCTGCCAATATGAATCAGACAATGTAATGTATTGATATACTGAACATCAAATGATTTCTGGTTTGACAAGGTCAGCTTTATTTATCTGCAGGGCGCTGTGGTCGTTTAAAACATTGGTGACTGCAGCATAAAACAACACAAACAAAATATGGAGAAACAACGTCGACTCAAGGATATGTCATGGCACATAACTAAAGTCTCAAACTTTAATGTGTTAACGTTTCCTCAACTAAATACTAATTCTTTCTGATTGCATATCTGTGAGTCGTTAAAGTTGTATTTAACTTTTGAGTTTCTCTGTTGTAATTACTGAACAAGCCTGCTTATTCATCGTGTTTGTCTTTTCAAAATTGATTATGATTGATTGACTGTGCACACATAAATGATGAAACATACTTACCAAACTCATAATACCCGTTGTGGTAGGTACTGAAGTACTTAGCATCAGTGAGTACATTGAGCCCTGCGTCCTGAGGAGAGACAGACATAAATATGGTATTCTTCAATGAATGTTTCTAACAGCTTACAGACAATATTTGTAATGAATCTAATAAATAGAAACTTGCCATATTGTTGATGTTTTCACGTCGCATAATCAGACTTATCATACTGTAATTGCCTCTCAAACATTTAAATACATGTATCCAGATTGTTTTGGGTGAGTGAACACAGATGAGCCTATGCAAAATCTGTCCAATGTAATTTCAAGATGTACAGGAATTTTGTAACCATCAACGATTTGTAACATATTGACGAAACTACATACAGGAGAAAATCACGTGATGAGACAAAATGAAGAGGAAAATGTAAACAAACATGTCGAGGATGTTTGTAGACAATGTCACCTACCGAGAATACATCAGCTGAGCGTAGCACTACTGGAAATGGCAAATACTTCTGGTGAGAATTCTCCATCAGTTTGTCCAGAGCTGTATGTCTTCAGTTCATCAAGAACCTGAACACGAAAAAGGAAGCATACAATGGTTTAATGAACTATTTACATTCCAAATCCCTAAAAGTCCTGAACTCTCCTCCGCAAGTCAAATAAAAACATCGTTCTTCTATTGATGTTTAAGAATACAGGTCAGCTTCATTGGTCTTTAATATATTAATTCCATGTCTAAAAGTCCCCAAGATGCCGTTATCCGACAACTGCTAAGTAAACACTGAGAAACATTTATCAGCACACTGAGCTGACATCGGCCAAATGGAAACACTGGCTAATTTGAAATATTTCATCCGCGTGAAGAAACAATGTGATTGTTAAATCTGAACAAGTTATTTGCTTCTACAGATGATGTTTTCTAGCTTGGTTTTAAAGTGTTCTTCCATAAATACAAATATGATTTATTTCGAAATATATATCTTATATTGTAGAATATATCTTACTAGTATTTGTATATCTGGGACAATAACCATTCTTTTAACCTCTTCCGATTGTAAATGTGAAAACAGAGGTGCTCTAACCTGCTCTGTGGATATGTCGTTGCCGGACTTGAGAAGGAGAACACTTTGGTCGACAGCAAGGACATTGACAGATGACATTGGATCAGCGCTAACCAAGACATCAATGTTGTCATGAGGCTTAGAGTCGTTCCTACTGAAGTCAACAGACACCTGAAATAAAATATTAGTAAACCTTGAAGTGGTGAAGTGGAAAGTATATTATACTTCATGATCGACTCATCACCCATTGTTCATCTGACTAATATTTAAATAACTACATTTTACCTTGTTGTCAAAGACGTCGTCAACACTGAAACTAAGACTGTCAGCAACAACCTCCCCTGATGTCTTGACGTAGTACGCGATGATGTGAGCTTCTGGGGCCATTGTTGCAGTGATGGGGACATTGAAGTGAACAGGGTTCTGGCCGCTAACAGTGACTTGGTCAGTGATGTCAACAGTACCCCTGGATAACACCTATAAAGACAATAGTATTTGTTATCCTGTAATAAGTACCACCTGTGAATGAGACTCATGGAAACGGATAGCAGATCAACAACCTGAATTTAGCTACCGATATGTTGTCATATATACAATGTATTAGATATGAATATATAATTGAATTATGTCCACATGATAAATATCATGAACGTCTTGTGTAGTTCCTTGTTACATACTTAATTTTAATGTTGTGCACACATTATCTTTTATAGGCCATGACTGATGTTTTAGTTTACATTAAAGTTCTGTCATTATTTGAATGCTCAATCAATCAAATATTGCTTATTTCATTTTTCTCCATTCAGGGTAAAATAATTGAGGAGATTACCTGGTATGTTATGAAGGGTACATCTTCTGTCAACTCAATGCTGAACATAGCTGTCTGACCCGCCTGAAACACCAAGAGTTTCAGCAATATTGCATATGTCAACATGTTACATGTTGTCGAGGAAATAGGGACAATAACTGCGAACAGTAATTAATCAAGCCTTAGTGAAACATGTTGGATAGTAATCCCTTCCAACTTCGTATGTCACACAAAACATCCACCCATACTTATTGTGCAATCTTGCCTACCCTGAGTCCCTTGTTGGTGAGTTTGAGCTGCACGAAGTTACCACTGAAGGAGGTCTTCTGCTGGACAGTCAGAGTGTCGGATATCTCATTGTAGTGGACCTGGATTGAATATTGTTGTGAACGTTTTTGGTCCTTAGGGCGATCACAGAAAACATCAAATATGTAACGTTCAACTACTGGAGAAATTAATAAGCTACTTTTACCTTTGCACTGTGTTCGCAAACGCGTTGTCTATAAGCACAAGTAATTCAAGCAATAAGAATAAGAATAAGAATAAGAATTTTTCATTCATTTCATACAATTGTTAACAGTCAAATGCAGCATAGTGTTAGTTACCGGGTTTGGCTAATCAATTCAATACAGAATCCAAGCATATCAGACAAATACTTTTTTTGTTATGTTTTCACCTTGACGCTGATACTAGTGGTGTTCTCAGGGATGCGCATGTCCACGGGGATGATGCCGGAGGCAGGAATGGTGTAGTTTTTCGGTGGCAGGCCGTAGTTGCCGGTGAAGGATGAGCAGGAGAACTCGGACTGGTCATCTTGGACAATACGGTATGTGACACAGGTGTACACTCCAACAGGGCTGCTGAGGTCGGTCACAGGGCGGCCATCTTGTTGGGACACCTTGATCTGTTATATGTAATGTGAACATTTAAATGAGAGCTAAATCCATATAATATATTGTATAACATACATCTATGTGTAAAACCATTCAAAGGTTTTCATGACAAAAACGTTTATTTATTTAAGTGTGTTATTAAATTTCAACTCACATATGCTGTATATGGAAGTTTGGGTGAGAATGTTTTTGGACTTGAATTGAGGACTTCAATCTTGTAGGGATATTGGTGGTATTTCACAGAATTGGACCCGTTCAGCCTCACGCCCGTCAACTCCTCCTTCACGATGGCGACAACAACGACGGTTTGTTCATTTAGATTGCTCTGGAGACGCTTGATGTCGGAAACAGGAATGTCAAATTTGGCTTCCCCATCAATCTGTTGATTTTGAAACAAACACAAAATATGATTCATGAATCTGTCTTGTGGACAAAACATTTGAGACTGGTATTGGCCTTTCTCTACAGGGAAGATGTGTGCACTAGTTAGATGCGTTTGAAAATACAATAATCAGTTGTGCAGGTATTTTGACAATTCATCCGAATATAACTACAATGTTATCCTTTTCTTATTCATTACAAGAAATATATTTTCAACTGAAGAATATGATATACATACTCTGTATCACAAGCAAACTCGATCATTCAGGTCTTTCATTAACATATGGATATGGGTAGTTTTATAGTTTGTCAACCTACGGGAAATGCCAGTTCAACATATTTTGGCGGTCTTCCACAGTAGTCGTTTGCGATGTTCATGTATGTATGTAACTCCACCATACCCTTCACTGGCTTTCCGAAGGTGTATCTAGAAGACGAATACATATATCAGTATTTCAGTCTAGAAATGTAACTGGTATGCAAGATTAAGCGCGTCAATAACCAAGGTTATACGGAGCAATGCGCAACCATTTTATGTTGTACTGTGAGAGATGTGAAATTAAAGTACTGATATGATAAAATGTCTCACTTTGCTTTTACTGTTCCAGACAGCTTTGTATCGGAGGTCAGGGAGAACGAAGGCAGATCAACTTTGACTTCAAAGCGGGGCAGTTCTAAAACAAGAAATGGTCTGATCAATTTGCCTGTCGGTGGTAATCTCTTATTTGACTACCTGCTTAAATATAGGAAAGTTTCGTTTTTCAAATAGAAGCGACAAAACTCTTTCCATGTTAATAAGAAATCTTTGCGAAAAGCAGAGTCGATTGTACAATTGTGACTATATCATGAGCAGATATTTGTTCAGCTGTATTACAGCTGTATGATGTTGTTTTTAAACAAATCCGGTCTGAACCAGACAATCCAGTGATCCTCCGTTATATTCTGACGCCTGAACTGGAGATAAACATCAATGGACATATGCTTTGATCTGAAGATCAAGGGATCTTCGTGTTACCTGTCTGACCTGTACCCCAATTAATTATTACATGTAGTTCTAAATAAAAGTGAGAACAGAAGAGAACAATACAGTCATACTTACGGTATTCAGCAACTGTAAAAGTTTTAGAGGTCACGCTTACTTGGTCCTGAATAAAAGAAGACAGTTTTGATATGAATGTAATTTTCGAGGCTTGTACATATATGTTTAGCGACGCACACAGCAGTATCCGTGCAATATGAAGGCTTTCTGTAAATAATACTGTCTGGACTAGACAATCCAGTGGTTCACATCGTGAGCATCGATCTTCACAAATGGGATACAATGACATGAGTAAACCAAGTCAGCGAGTCTGATCATCTGATCCCGTTATTCGCCTCATACAACAAGCGGGAGATGCTGAAAAACAATTCTAACACGAATCTTCACAAATATGTAATATAATAACAAAGAAAGTTAACAAAAATTCTTCATGTCCATGAATATCATTTTCAAAAATGTGACGAATTGCTGACACTTAAGTAGTCATGTATGATCATCTGAAGAGTCTTTTCATCTTTAAAGTTCTGTTGACAACGCATTTCAATATCAGCCACTGGTTCTGGGATCTACATGACCAAGAAAGCCTTCAGAATTAAATATCTGACACCTCAAGGGTCTTTCAAAATATGTTTGAGAGGACCTATAAATACAATTTACTAATCTTCAGACAAACAGTTCTGAAAGTGCTGATTTCACACTATTTACCCCTTATTAGTCATGACACCACTTTTTTGAAATTCTACACATGACAGGGAAAGGTTTTGGGTATTTATGCAGAGAACAATACCATTGAGTTTCTGTATGTTGTGCATGTATGTCCACATGTTAGGTACGGCCAGAGAATTAGTGTGTGACAAAACAGCTATTCTAGGATACTGCGGCCAAACTTAATGTTTCGGTGTTTGGGGGATTGTATATTATAAGGTTACAGGGATGAACTTTAAGAATCGAACTGAGAAGGTTTCAGATTTTTGAAAGGACCAATCACTACAAAAGTGACCAGTCACAAAGTCCTACGTGCTTAAAAAAATAAACCTTTGTATTGTTTATAAACAAAATCATTAATATATCAAAGCAACAGCTGCTGAAACTCGTAGAGCCAGGGCTAGTGTTGCAAAAATAATTCTAAGATAGAAACATTTTTCTAAAGATCAATGAATATAACCAACCGCTGGTGAGACTCGTAGAGCCCAATCTCCCAGAACAGTCTTATCTGCCAACTGGAACTCCCCAGCCACAACTCCAGAAGATTCATGGAGAGCCGTCCACTCCTTCAGGATGTTGTTGTTTGGATCCTGTAGAATATACCAAAGCTCTATACACAGAATATCACTGTAAATGTTCTTATGGATAAACAAAGGAATATGCACTTACAGTTCCCTGAAATTATTTTATATTTTGAACTCTTCCTGAATGTCCCAAAACAAATAGCATGTTATGGTATTTAGTTATAGTAATGCAGTTTGTTTACTTATATTGCATGTTTATACTAATATGACAGATATTATATTGTACTCTATTCTTACAACAAGGGCTATGTTGAAAGTCCCCATGTACACTTGCAAACTTGGATAGACACCAAACGCTCGGAAATGAACTGCAGAAGAGACAGATTAATCATTGATTCAGGTAAAAAACATTCTTATTAATGAATACACAAAGCCGTTTAGGAAGTGGTCAAATGTAACACAAGTTACACACTCAGCCACCGAAGCTTCCTGTGATGGATTTACTGGATTTTGTTTAGACGGCTGACTTTATGTGCTGGCGATTAGGTCCCTGACTCTGAGTGTCTCGGTTCGAATCCTGGATGGAACTCAAACCAATAAAAGTACTAGAATTGTACTTTACTGAGAAAGTGTAATCCAAACATAAAGGCAGGGCAAACCGAAGTATTCGACAGTTACACCTTTTAATTCGGGTAAAATGCCTTCTTTAAAGAATAATGGCTTAAGATGAGTAAAAAAAGCAAAGAAACAGATGACTTTATTATGGCCTAAATTCACATCCATTTTCAGCTCACCCATATGTCACCCATCCAAAACGAAGCCAAGGCAAAACGAAGGATTTGCCAGTTACACTGTGTAATTCAGGTAAAATGTCTTCTTCAAAGTAAAACGGCTCAAAAGAAGGTTACAAGCAAAGAAACTGATTACTTTATCGTGACATAAGCTGATATCCATTTACAGCTCACCCATCTGTCCTGGCTTGTACATGGCCTTGTCAGTCTGTACCATGACAGAAATATACTTGGAACGGAGGACGAGGGACGTTTCTCGTTCAAACTGCAGAGCCCCGCTACCTCGGACATGGAGACGGTAACTTCCATCAGTGATGTCCCGTGGCACCTGATTACAAAACATACTGATTATTCTGTACGTAAAGAATTGTGAAGATGAATAATAATAGGATCATATGAACAATGAATATACAGAAATTGTTATGTGGAAGTGATGTTCATTGTAAAAATATTGTTGCAACTGTATTACACTGCATCGAGATTATTTTTCACTTGTATAAGCTTAATCTCTAGTATCACTATATTGATAAAATCACTCCTTTATATCAAAGTATCTTTACACTTGTGTTGCGATTGTAATCCTTTGCAGTAAATGATACTGAGTTGAAAGTTAGATCATTTTAGAATACCATAATTAATTGTGTAACATCGCGTGGTTGTTTGATTGTTTCATCGACTGAATCAGCACTGACTGATCTTATATACTTACATTCAGTGATATGGTCCCTGTCGTTCCTGAAATGCAATGATGGTAGAAGTGCTGAGTATTGTTTTTTCAGTTAGTTAGTTTCAAGAGAAATGTATGCTGTCGAGAGAATTGCAGAGTAATGGTTAAATACATTTTGTTATGATTCTAAAAATTACCAACATGTTAACAGATTCAGTATTTGGTATTGCGGATCCCACGAGTACACACTTTAAATCTAGTTGAACAATTATTTTAGTTTTTTGATCTGTCCAGAGGGAGCTTACATTAGGACAATGACAGAATGTCCAGCAGTTTCAATTTGGTCATCATACTGGCTACATAACTCGTTGTGAATCCTATTCTATATTGTAATCAATATGGTTAAAATGGGACACGAGGATGCAAAAGAGCATGTGGTACAAGTTTCACTGCAAAGCCTTTCCTCAACATATTGTTTACATTTTGTTCCTGTTTGTAATATTAATAACAATGAAATGTGCCACTACGAGTTCTCGAAGACATGCAAGGCCTCAATGCAGTCTCACCGCGCCATTGAATGCACAATCTTCACTTGTGAAAATGAAACTCAATTTCAGAATCTGTCTCCACATTCCTCGGAAGAAAGTAGCACCTAATGAATATTCAGTTTGGGGTTCACTGAATTCTCTAAAACCTGTATGGATGACTACATGGGAATTTGAAAAACATAACACTCACTACAAACATGCTTTCACATTCGTTAGAACCTCTTAGTAAATGTGAGTTTCAATACTGGTTTGAACAAGTGTGTAAAGTTTCAATTTTATAAGGGCAATGCCCTCTAATGAGAGATGTGTTCAACAGACAACACACCACCGATAATTAACAAAAGTGTGAAGAAACAAGCCATGACATGATGTCACATCTTAAGCCAGTTTTGCTTCAAAGGACAGTTTGCAGTGCCACACTAGACTAGACCACAGTTAACTCTGTATAATGTCTCACCTATAGTAAAGTCGCCTTTGGCCATTATAACAGGGATCCTGAAAGAGTTGGTGTAGTTGTTCCATATGCGTTGCAGCTCCACTTGTACATGGACGGTGTTGGTAGTGTTGAGGATGTCGATGCTGACGTTGAATGGCATTCCACGTTGCAGATACTTGGAGGACGTGATGAGATACGAGCCTCCGGAACTAGAAGAGCAGTGAAAGTGAACTATGTTGTCAACAGAGACTGATCATTCTTTGGAGCTGACGCATTATAATGACACTGCTCTTGAAACACATGAATCAGACTAAATTCGGTTTGATGAATTAATGTTTCTATGTCAGTTAACATCAAATTCAAACATTTATTGATATTCAACAGAAAGTGGTCACACCCATTAATGAACATGCGCCAATTAAAACCATTAACTCGATTAAAAGTTAAGGGGATGGCCTTCCTGACTTGGTTGATGCATGTCATCATATCCCACTTGCTCATGATGTCAATCACTAATCGTATTGTGGCAACTGGATTATTCACAGACCGCCCCCGTGCAGCTCGAATATTGCTGAGTATGTGGCATTAGACAACAAACAAACGAACCTGTCGGCCGTGGTAAATCCTATTCCGACTACAAACAGAAGCCACAGCATGGTGAAACTGAAAATTGAAAACAGATAAGTAACAATAAATTCCAAACATTATAAGACAGGGTGGTATTGAATATAGCACCAATGTTTTAGGGGTATTTTCACAGACAGAGGATCCAGCTAGACAAATTGTAAATTCAATAATACACTCGTGGTTGTTATCTAACTAGAACCGGATGTTTACACGATAAGGCAGCCTTTATTTAAGGAACCAAAAACAGCAGTATCTATGGTGCATGAAGGTTAGGGTCGATGTGCAGTGATAAAAGAACAACTTCACAAAAACAGAGAATAGATCTTTCTAGCTGTTAGCCCCTTTCACGATTGCTGTCTCTGACCTGAATTGTCATGTCAAGTTATGTCACTGACAGGTTAAGGTGGCTGTGAAGATCTAGGTTAGGACTTGGGTCAGGCAACCATGGTGTCATAAAAGACGAGTAACATGATCATTTCGTCGTATCCCAAGTGACAAATTAGCTTGATTTGCCTTGTTCAGACAATATTATTTCAGACAGCCGTCATATCGCTTTAATTTTGCCGAGTGTGTCGTTAAACAAAAAATTCAACCAACACATTACGCAGCCATTAAAACCGATGGACTTTGAATGATGTGATAGTGATCGAGAATGAACATTGTAGCGCCTGTTTCATATTCCTGCAACTGTTAAAAATTGTGCCAGAAAAGATGAAGCTTTTTTCCTATATTTCCTGGAACAATACCTAAATTCAAAATAAATAAACTGTTGGTCTCCTATAACAAAAGAACAGATGACTTGTCAGCCATGTCAGCATCGTACCAGTTTTCTCTGTAATCTGATATATAAACTGATTGTACATGCACAAGTCTTATCAGCGCTGGGATCATAACCTTCTGTTACTGCAGTATACCTTACTTTACACGATACCATATCGTTTCTATTATTTGCTGAACAGATCGGAGTTTGGATCCTTTAAGCAAGACCAGAGAGATGAATTGAGGACTAGTTTTAACGTTGAAAACAGAAGAATGAATGTATTTTTACAAACATATATTTACTTAACCATGCACATTGTGTTTTTTCAGCTGCCACCTCAGCGCAGGGTATACTTTTCCTTTGTCCAAAAAATTGTCATCCCTGATTTCAGTGATCCATTCAGATAATGTTTTTTTCAGATTTTGAATTTTTAGAAAATATTCTGTGATTCTGGAAAGTTTGGTTTGCGTAATGCAACAGCAAATTTATACTTACTTTATATGCACATTGTGTTTTCACGGCTGCCACCGTAGGGCAAGGTATGCTTATCGTGTTTGCGAGCACTTGTCATCACGGATTTCAGTGATTCATTCAGATAATGTTTCTCCGCTATTTTACGTTGACGCGAACTGGAACATGCTTCGGGAGATATTCTAGATAATTGTCTGGCGCTGACGTTTTAAGTTCAGATTTTAAATTTTTAGGAAATATTCTATTGCAAATGTTCAACCTGATGAATTAATCAGATTAATTGAATTATTTGAATATCAAGGGTTATAGTCACAGGAAAAGAGGTCACAAAGAAGGACAATTGAATGTTCTCAACAATGAAAACTCAGCATGTGCCTAATGCACATCGTGACCTTATTGTCACCATTTTGCATTACGTTTGGAAATACTTAACCTTGATAACATGCTCAGATTAACATTTTAAACTGTACATAACGTAACTGAATGTTTGGTAACATACATGTACTCAGCCCATTGAAATAAATGAATAATAGAGTTTAGCCAGCTTACCGGCTCGTTCTTTGCCTTCTACTGAGGAGACCCTGTGTCTGTCAGGCGGTTAATGCTTCCCACTATATCTACCTGGGAATTATCTCTCTTATCTTTGTTTATTTAGGTGTTTGCATTTGCTGAACATGGGCTCAGTGGGTTGATCACCCACCGTCACTCCTACTCAATTAGAATGAACACCTGACAGTTATACCTCTACTTTTGTGAATATATATCACGGTGATTCAGGGCAGTTTGATGAAATTTCAGATATTTAATTGGAGGTGGTTTACATAGGGTATAGTTAACATGCTTAAGACAACGCAATGCATGCGGAATCATCATACACACATACGATTATACGTTGGCACCCTGTATGTCTCAAACTACGTATACAACGAGTGATTTTGCTGTGATAAATGGAATGTGTGTTGAAATGGAAGGGAGGTATCTGTTGAATTTTACGAATAATAAGAAAGTGAAACCCTTGTGGGTTGAACGAATTAGAATGCGTACAAGAGTATTGCTGTTTGTGACAATACACGAGTGCTTGAGGTCCAGTTTCTGACTGATAATAAAGAGAAATGTTATCTTGCTCCCACTTGTAGGCCATATTCCCTATTCTGCAAGGTATGTATGCAAAATTTACCGCATTTCTGCCTTTTATCCATAAATGCAATATATGGAAAACATTCAATCACTAGTTTCTTGTCACGGAAAAGAGAGCCAACAAGTTTAAAGAATACCAAATGAAAGTATCACGTCTGTGATTACACTTTCTCAATACAATACAGATTCTAGTACTTTTGTTGGGTTGAGTCCCATCAGGGATTTGAACCCAAACCATCAGAGTCCAGCAACTAATCGCCAGCATACAAAACCACCCCACTTTACTTCCACAAAAATGAAAGTCGGACAACTGTAAGTCAACACCACTGTACTCTTCTGATAGGTGTAAATTGGCACGGCTCCAACGGCCGAAGGCTATGAATACACAATGCCACACAAGTAGTCAAATATAACACATAATTTTCTGGAGAAATTTCAACATTATCATTTAAACAAACAAAGTCAGTAAGGTCTAATATTATGCCTAAGTATTTGTATCTCGATACTTTCTGCATTCCATACGGTGGGCAAAAGTCCTCTTTTCTTAGAGACATTAGGACTGATTTGTCTAAATTAAGTTTTAGGCCACTGAAATCCTTTTGTTTAGCATACAAATCAAGGGTCTTCTGGATTGACTTTTTATCTTTTAATAATGGTGCAGAGTCATCAGCGTAATATATACCTTTCAACTCTTTTCCTGCAAACTGTAAACCATTGATGCAATCTCTGCTACAAAACTTGATGTTTATTAACTCAGAACATATGAAAAATATATATGGACTAACCGGACACCCCTGTCTTGTTCCTGTAAAGTTTTCAAACCAACTTGTAGATCGACCACCATTAATAACACATGAAGAAATATCATTATAACAAAGGGTTACTAGATTAATAAACTTAGTAGGGAATCCAATTTCTTTTCAGAGCATTGGTAATAAACTTAAATTCAACAGAATCAAATGCTTTCTCAAGGTCTAAAAATGATACATGTCCCTCATCTTCGTATGTTTCAATGATATCTAATAACAATCTCACATTTTCGATGGCAAGAAATTTGACAATATATGGTAGACTCTTATAAGTAAATCAGAAGACATTTTAAGGCTTGTTCATCAGGCAAGCTGTATATCATTCCCCAAAAAGCTATTTACTTTTATTTGGAATAGCAAATCTGAGAAGGTTTCAAGAAATCGTCTCACACAAGGTTATGAAAATGGGAGCTTTAATGCTTTAGATTTTGATTTATTCAATATAGTACTGAAACTAGTATGGCTTTCTAAATATTTCAAGAATAAGAAATCTTGGAGCTATCAAGTTTAACCAATGTTTGAAACTGTAGTCTCCCTTGAGTTTTTATTAAACTGCAACTTTGACTTACACAAATTGAATTTAAACATGCCACTATTTTATAAAGATATCTTGAATATCTGGAAATTCCATTTTTTCCATGGATGATGACATTTTAATCAAATTATTTGGAACAATAAAAAGGTGCTTATAAACAAAAAAAGCTTATACGACTCAGATTGGACAGAACTAGGTATTATTTATGGTTCGCAATTACTGCGAAAAAATGGAAATTCCCTGCAAAGACAAACATTAGCTAGGATGTACGGATTAGAAATTTCCCAAAGAAAATACAGATTGTATACCAATGCCATTAAAAGAGCAATTGGTCAAAATGTTGATTATAAATATATGACTTGTTCTTTTCCAAGTGATGTTTGCCCAGACGTAAACGGTGTAAAGGTCGCTGATATTCCTGATAATGCTAAAAGTCCTGGTACAGCTTGATGCATAATATTTGTTCTGTGGCAGACGAGGATACGTATAAATTGAAAATTGTAAAAGAATCAGAATTATTAGAAAATAAATACAAACAATTGCAGTTTAAAATTCTTCACTTTTGTCTTGCAATTTATATCTGAACAAGTTAAATGTTAAAGATAGTAAACTGTGTGAACACTGTGGCAATGCTGACACTATTAGACATTATTATGTTTTATTGCTCTCATGTTTTGCCATTCTGGCTTTCCTATTTTAAATGGGCAAAACCAAATATTCAAGATAAGGTATATCCAAATTACAGATATGTTGTATTATATGGTCTTAATGGAGACTGTAAATTATTCAATTATGTATTGATGTTTGCTAAATTATAGTGTATCGCTGTAAAGTCACTGGAAGTGATTGTGATTTTGACACTTTTATTAATGATCTAAAATTACATGATAAAATACTGAAACATACCGGAAAAAATGTAAGTGAAAAAGTAAAATCTTTATGTGCATAGTCTTTAACACTTATGACAACTGTATTATTAATTATGACCTATCTTTTTAACCCCAACACCCTGGTATGTCCAGTCACTGTAGAGGGGATGTAAAATCGTGGAATTTTATTGCTAATAAATGATGCTGATTTTTAAATATATAACACATGTTATAATGGGATAACACTTTCTCAGAAAAAAACAGATACTTTTGTTGAAGGGGTACACAAAGTCCGTGGTCTATTAACATGCGTTACATTTGACCACTTTTAATATGGACACGTAAAAGATCCGGGTTAGAGTTGATCTTCAGTAACCCATGCTTGGCCATTAAGAGATGGTCAGGCTCGCTGACTTGGTTGACACATGTCATTGTATCCCAATTGCGTAGATCGATCCTTATACTGTTGATCACTGGATTGTCTAGTCCAGACTCGATTATTTCAGACCGCCGCAATATAGCTAGAATATTGCTGTGTGCGGCGTAAAACTAAACTCACTCACTCACTTTCTAAATGGCATTGAGTACTCATTTCAAACCATTGCCTTACCATACGAAACATCTAAAAGCAGTGTCCAGAGTTTAAGTTTGACTACATCACTTATTCATCAAGCTAGAAAAGCACTTTTATCCTATAAAACAATTGAAATGATTAAATCTTGCTCCTACCCTTATGATATTTGGTTCTAATAAACGCCAATTATTTCGTATTTATCTGAGGTATGGGGTTGTCAGAAATGAGAGATATTAGAAACGTTCAGAGTAAAATATTGTAAATTGGTATAGGTGTTGGCAGCTTTCTATTTCTGCAGACGTATATATACGTATCTGTATGCCGGATACTAGATATCCAAACAATGTGATGTGGAATGTTAAGAAACAGACTGAACGAGGTAGAATAACATTCTATCAATGTTGCAAAAACGACAAAACCCTTTCCACATTCGTAAGAATTTTGTGCCAAAAGCAGGGTCAATTGTACAATTCTGATTGGATCATGAGTATATGTTTGTTTGACGCCACTTTCAACAGTATTACAGCTGTACCATGCGGTCTGTTAACAATCGAGATTGGACCAGCCAATCCAGTGATTAACACCATGCGATGACAGAGCATGATTCACCATCAAATAGTGATGATAATAGGTGTTCGCACAATATGTCTGTGAGCGCATCTTGTCCCACCAGTGGCACAGGTTTTCTCACGCTGATTCTTCATACACAGATCTCCAATTAAGTCTGTCCCTTGTATCCCAGGTGGATAAATCAGTGGAAGGAAATTGATCACTAGATGGTTATTAAAATTTACTTTGGATGGTCATTGTTTGCTAAATATGTAAAAGATGCCCTTTCTTCGCGTCCTTCATTTTTATGATTCTAATTGTACCTTACCCCCACGTTATATTGTACCTCTACTGTGTATGCCACCCATGTATCTGTACTGGGCCTGTGCTCTGTACACTAAATAGACTTTACATTTCTTCTGGCTACATAGGTTTAAGCTTGTGTTTTTTAATCACTATCAGGTAGTGATTATACTGGAATAAAAAGGGTGACCATATCCTGCCCAGACGGTGGAATATATCACAAGTCAAAATAGGGATTTGCACAACTTACTCACTGAAACAGACAATATCCTAAATGTGATAACTATTATCAAATTACTGTTTCATGACAATTGTGATTCAGTTATGTCCTCTGTTTCTTTGTACAGAAGGGGCGGTGGGATAGGTTAGTTTAGGCGTTCTAGTCCAAGAGGAGAATCTCAAAAGGGGCCTAGAAATAGGATTTCGCAGCCTCCCCAGTACTGATTTTGTTTGACTCTATTTTCAGTAAGTATGATGTCTTGGGCTCATGAAATGGCCTGTAATACTCTCAGATGGTGGTATCAGTTTTTTTACAGGCCATTATATGTGGTGGGGGTCTCCGAGCATTTTCGTCACAATTGGTTTGCTGCTTGACGACACCTCAAATTCAATCATGGATAGTTTTACTGCTATCAATCTGATCACCTTTATTTTGACTTCTGTGTATTGCTAGAGGATGTAGAAATTATTTGACATAGTTTTGTTTTTGAAAAAGAATCAAAATGGCCGCCATTTTGTTTTGTCGTGTTTTGCCTTCTCTGCGCTTAGATTTACATAAAAATGAACACCGAATGTTTCCATTTACATCCAAAGTTGATACCTTTTGTTTTTTGACACTTGTCTCTCTTAGAGTGATGGCATCGCCCGACACGACGAAGACCCGGGTTCGATTTCCCATATGGGCGAAAGGTGAGAACCCATTTCTGGTGTCTCCCGCCCTTATATTGCTGGAATATTGCTAAAATTGGCGTAAATCTAAACTCACTCTCTCACGTTTTGCACTGAATGATGTTAACCAACGAGTGTTTCGTTTAATGTAGTATACAATGCTCCTTTACCATGTTCTGCGGAGGTATCAATGCTAACTTAGACATGTGCTACAATGACATCAATCTCTCTCTGTAATTATGTGTCAAATCTGTTAATGTCCTCAATATGTCTACCATATGACATTGCTGAGAGGGCACGCTCTTTTTTACTTTTGTATGTAGGACTTGCAGACAACAAAGACTGGAACTGCTGGAATATTGCTCAACATAACAGGAAAGTTGATCATGGACACGTTGACACCCCCTCCTTTTGTCATTTACATAGTAATGCATATAGTTCCTTGTCACTCTGAATCTTCAAGCATCCACTCCAAATACAAGATGAGGAGTATAGAACCGTATTCCATCAGTTGTTCTCTATCATTTAAAAATCTAAAACACTCAAGCGTTAATGGAATTATTTATTCACATTTTGCATAAGAATTTCAATGTTTGTCTTTTCCTCTTCAAAGTTGTCTTCAGATCTGAAAAGATAATTAAAATGATCTTCTGTTACAAAAGGGATCCTAATAACACTCTTGTTTCCTTTTTCCACTTTATTTCTTTTTTAAGCATTGGTACAGTTTTATCATTCATACACAACATTATTTCAAATACACAGGACAATTAAGTAACAAGCATAAGTGAGATCGAGTAGGTTATGTAAATAAGTTGTGGCATGATGACCAGAAAGTCGTGAACGTGCTATATTTGCATACCCAGTATGCATTATATTTATGGAGATTGTAACTGTGGTTTAATTTGGCTTTGAGACTTTCAAGGGTTGGACGTATATTTGCTAGTTTTCTGGAATATATATATTCCTTTGTTATGATAAATATCAAGTTCAGAACATCCTAACGTTTTTCATGAAAGCCCAAAAGGATTGTTTTCGGATCCAGGTTTATAGTAGTGTCTGGTTTATCTTCAATCCAATTTAAAAGGTCTTGCCACAGCCTATTCACGTATCTGCATTCAAACATCAAATGAACAATGGTTTCAGCCTTGCAAAATGTACATAGTGGTGATTCTAATATATTATAGTTGTATAGGTCTGTATTGGTTGTGAGAATTCTGTGGACAATACGATATTGAAACCATCTTTCATTAGTGTTATGAACAGCTCTGAATGGTATAAAATGATAGGTATTCCATAAGTTAGGTGGAAAATTGTGATGAAGGTCGTTTTCCCATTTACATTGATATCCTAAACTTGGAATAGATTTAGCCTTGTTTAGTAGCGTTGTGTAGAAAATATTGCAGCCTCTCTTATTTTTACATTCGGGGGAATATAGGGTAAATGTCTTTGCTTTGTCAATAGCGTAGCTTCTTGCTTTGAATATTGTTTTATTGAAGATACTAATCCAGCATATTCTAAGAAATTTGTCTCTACTCTATACATCTCTTTAAACTCAGTGAAAGACAGAAAGGATTCATCATCTTTTAGTACGTCATTTATAAATTTTACATTTGCTTTTAAGTAGTGTTCATATAGTATAGATTTGTTTCCAATTTTTATATTGTTATTTGCCCAAATATACTGTTTACAAAAGTCGGATTTCGTGTAAGGATACCGTTCTTGTAAATCAGCCCAAGCATCCAGAACATCTTTCCAGAAAAGGTTTTTTAAGTTTTGGGATAATGTGTGTTTTCAAGTAATTTGAGCCCATTTCTATTGGGTTTGTATTTTTTACCATGTTATTTAAGATATTGTTGAATTTAGAGTTTGTTGTAAACAGCCTTCTTATCCATGATATTTTTGAGATTTTATAGTTTCGAGTCTATCTGGAACTTTCAAGCCGCCTTCTTTATAGTTTCTGATTATCAGAGACCTTTTTATTTTATCTGGTTTGCCTCTCCAAATAAATGCGAAGATCTTTTTCTGGATCATTTGAATTGTATTCATTTTGGGGTTTGGTAGTGAGGAAAATAGATGATTGAGTGTGGGCAATATTAGGCTTTTCAGGATAGTTATTCTGCCGAATGGTGTGAAATCTCTAAGTGACCAAAGTTTCATTAGTCTATCCATTTTCTTTAGTTTATCTTTATAGTTTCTTTCCACCATTTCTGCCTTATTATGTTGAAATATGATACCTAGCAGTTTGAAAGGTCTTTGCGTCCAGTCCAGATTATAGTCTCTGCAATACTGTGTACTTGAGAATTGTTTAGAATCTATCCACAATACTTTAGTTTTATCAATGTTTATCTTAAGACCAGAGGAGGATGCGTATTGTTTAAGCACTTCTAATGTTGTTTGAAAAGAACGTTCAGACCCGTCTAAGATTATAGTTGTATCGTCTGTGAACTGTGTTAGCAAATATTCTAAGTCAAACATTTTTATCCCTTTTATTTTGTCATTGTGAGCAAGGATTTCTGCGACTATGAGAAATAGATATGGCGATAGAGGATCACCTTGTCTACAGTCTCTAGTAATGTGGAAGAAGTCTGATGCAAAACCATTTATTGAAACGCTAGAATTTATGTTGTTGTAAAATGTTTTAATCCAGTGTTTGATTGATGGTCCAAAATTAAAGAAGTTAAGACATTTCTCAATAAAAGACCATTCCACGGAATCGAAAGCTTTTTCAAAGTCTATCATTATCAGTAATCCTGGTATATTCATAAAGTCTGTATATTCCATAATGTCACTGACCAATCTCGTGCATTCGCCAATGTATCTACCTTTCATGAAGCCTTTTTGATCGTCGCTCATTATTTTCGGGAGTACACGTTTTATTCGCGCTGAAATTACGGACGAGGCTAGTTTATACGATATGTTAAGGAGTGATATAGGTCTGTAGTTTTTAATTTGGTCTTTAGGTTTATCTTGTTTGGGAATACATGTTATAAGGCCCTGTTTTTGGCTTACCGAAAGTTCACCTGTTTTGAATGCGTGATTCAACGAGTTAATCAAATATTTGTTAACATCTTCCCAAAAGAATTTGTAAAATTCTGCAGAAAATCCAGATGGTCCAGGACTTTTATTGTTTTTCATATTTTTAAGAGATTGTAGTACTTCATCATATTGTAGTGCGCCTTCGAGGCATTGAGATTCTTCTTCAGTTATTTTAGGTATAGTGCAATTTTTAAAAAGTTCTTCAAGTTCTACATCTTTTATTTCTTTACTAGTATATAGATTCTGAAAGTAATCTTTGGTATGTTTAATAATATCTTTAGCTTCAAATATAGTACCGTATGCAGTTTCTAATCTAGCAACGGATTTATTTTGAAAGTTTTGTTTTTCAAGTGACAGGAAGTATTTCGACGGTTTCTCTCCCTGTTCATACCATTTCGCTTTCGATCTTAGTATAATGCCTTCTGTTTTGTATCGGTTAAGTTCTAATTGTTTTTCTTTGAGTTCATTTATTTCTTTTAATAATTTATCTTTATATTCTTCGTTCATGGCTGCATCTAATTTGACGTCAAGGTTTTCAAGTGCTTCATTGGTTTCCTGTTCTGCTTTAATTCTTTCTTTCTTTTTTTGAGATGAATATTTAATTGTATATCCTCGAATATTACATAATAAAACTTCAAAGAATATTTGTTCGTTTATCATTAATACTCGCTCTCCTTCATTGGATCGACTATGATACTGATCAACAGTTTCTTGAATAATGCTTTTGATTTCTTTGACATAATGTGGATCTTGTAATAAACTATTATTAAATTTCCAGAAGCCTCTACCCCTTTCTATTTTTGTGAATTCAATATGTAAAGAGATTATGGAGTGATCAGATCGATAATTAGGTTCTATTTTAGTGCAGGTTATTGATTTTTCCATGTTTACTTACGAGAAAAAAATCTAACCGTGCTTTTTTTAGGGGTTTCGGCTTTCTCCAAGAGTACCTGCGTTCATTTACATTGCTTGCTCGCCATGGATCATATAAACTGAGTTCATCAACCATCTCAAGTACTGCTTCCTTTGATTTAGGATTATTTATGTGCAGATAGTTGAAGGTGTCTAGGTTTTGATCTTGAACCAGATTGAAATCACCACATATTACATTTGTTTCTGTTTCCAAGTTTTTTACAATGTGTTTTATGTTATGATAGAAATCTGGCGTGTCGGTATTTGGTCCGTATATATTTGTTATGCTTATAAGTTCGTTTTCTAGTTTAACCTTAAGTATTATATAGTTTCCATTATTTTCATCTCTTATTTCTTGTAGTATTTCAAATTCAAAATTATCTTGAAATAGGATGGCTACACCTCTAGACTGACTTGTAAATGAACAACAGCGTACTTCAGATGATCCCCATTCTAATTTAACTTTCTGCTCTATATCCTTAATAAAGTGTGTATCTTGTAAACAGTAAATATTTCCATTTCTTTTCTTTAAGTTTTCAAAAACATCAATTCTTTTCTTTTCATTATATTTATTCCTTGGCAATTTGTAGAGAAAATATTTAGTTTATGTGCCATCATGTGAATTGTTTGTGCTAGCAACCAGAGTTATTGTTTCACTTGTTGAGCAAACAGCCAACTGTACCAATGTTATAATGTAGTGCTTCCCTGTGCGAAATGAAAGTGAATATCTTATTGAAAAACATAACTGAAAGATTAAACAAAGGATGAAAGCTGTGACTTCCGTCATGTAACCCTACGGCTCAATGCTACCATCCCCAACCCACGTTGTTAAAACAGTTATGTATAATCTCCTGCTCTGTAGGGTTATCCATAAAGTTAAATATAAAGGTAAATTTACTATTTAGGAACAAATATTTCTACCTTCAACGTAATAGACAATAACATTCTTGTTCAACAATCGAATTGAGGAAAGTATAAAATATTGACTAAATGTATGCAATTGATATCTGTAAATGGCATTACATATGCATGAATGTAATAGAATATATATACATTTACGGAAATGGTATCTTATTCACCGACCTGGTTGCAACACTTGTCACACACATCACAAATCGTGGCTTCCTTGAGACTGCGGGTTTCGTAGAAAGTGGCACCTTGGTTACCTACAAAGAAGGATAACGTCAAATATCTGCAACAAACTCTTGATAAGTGAAAATATAACTATAAGATATACTATTATAGATACATTCCCGTATAACCGACAAGCAATTTTGACTGCTAGGCCATTTCTGTGTTATTGCTTCTGCGTAATTCACAAACAGCAACACGGGTCAAAGTTACAGACGTTATCAGCACTTCACGTATGAATTTCATACTCACTGGGCTGGTAGTAATCGTAGACTGTGACGTAGCTGGGCTGGTTGTTCGTCACCATGCCGGTTCTGGTGGACAGGATGTCAAAGCAGATGGACGTTGTGCCAATCTTTGGAAAGAAAATGGAATGTACATTGTGTATGCACTATTAGATTTCATTTTCTATGCATAATATTCAGAACGTCAATGCAAAAGAATACCCTATCTTGACTATCCTCAGAAACAAATTACATATGGTGTAAAGGCGAAAATTGCTGCCACTATAGTGATGACCATGCAATATATACTTACAGTTTAGAGTATGAAATAATGAGTGAGTGAGTGAGTTATTATTTAACGTCACATCGGCAATATTTCAGCCATATCGTGACTATGAAACAATGAACACTAGCTATTAAACATGAAGTGATGTACAGATGTGGTACTGCTTTCAGTACCACGAAAAAGTACAAAGGCCAAAGGGAAAGGATTAGACTAAGTGAAGTAATCAGCGAGCAATTTAAACAGAGAAGGATGAAGCTTTTTGACGGGCTTATCATTGTCATGTGATGATAAGCCCTGATGTCATTTGACGACAAGACTGAACGACTCTAATTTCACAGACTGACCATAACCCATATTCTATTATTAACTGATGTCAAAACGTCACAAACCCACCTCATCAAAGTATACAACAACATTTCTCCCACGTCTTTCAAATCTCTTCAGACCAGCAATGTTGCCGATGGACGTCATATCCGGATCAAAGCCTGATGGGATAGATATCTCCATCACTGTCATTCCACTGGATCCCTCCTTCAGCCATCTTGAGGAGATAAAAGAGGAAAAACTCATATTTTATGAGAGGCGAACAGGCTGATCAAAATGACATACCTTTCAAATTCATTTGAAGCCAGTCAATGCACTGTTCTACTTGTAACATGTCAAGACTGAAAAAAGATATCATTATCAATAGATATCACTTACATGACTGAAACAGTGTTATTAATTGTGTTCTCACTTAGTGCAGGTCATCAGTCTGAAGTTGTTGATGGTGTCATCAAGCAGCACAGTATTAATGTCAAAGGATGGGTCACCGATTTCAGCATCAACGTTGAAGAACACATCCACCTGGAATGGAAAAGCATACAGTCAGTATTGAGATACACCATTTATTGTTCAAGGGATTTGCTCACGTATTTGATCTATCTGTTATTCAGTATTCGAGTAATCAGATTCAGGCATTGACTTACTTATAGTCGGAGCACTGTGCTTAAGCCATTGCTTCATACTTACATCGGCATATGCAACACCTTTACCAGTAGCCGTAATAGACACGTCCTTTGGGAATTTCGTCAGCTGGAAACAAACCAAAAGCTAACATTTTAAAGAACGAGCTTCAGAGTATTAAATACGCAGCATAAATGCCAAGTTAAGTCTCTTTCACAATTTATTGAGTACAAATCCATTACAATTTGGATTAGAACAACACCTTTATATGTCACCTCTTTAATATTATACATATATCCCGGTTTTGAATCTACCTCTCTTGATTGCAAAACGAGTGCGTTGCTGTCAGTCACAGATATGTGCTGGTTGTCACTTCCGCTCTTGATGTCAACCTCAACTTGGAAACCGGAAGCATGTGCACGTCGGGCATAGTCAGTTAGGGCGTGAAGTGCGACCATTGTGTCCTGTGATACATGAGGATCAGTAGAGTAAAAATTGAATTCCTTGATATAACCATACAATATGAACTGCTTACAGTTTATATCAAACAAAACTAACAATACATGCAAATGGTCACTAAGTAAGATTTTAAAACAGGTGAGAAATTATGTACTTAGATTTCCTTTGTGGAATGTCAATCGATGTTTTATTGTATATTTACATGATATCATTTATTCAGTTCCGAACTTATGGACATAGCAATGAATTGCATTTACAATAATTTTCACCTAGTACTCATACACGGCTTCAAGAAAAACCCTGAGCTAAATAAGAGCACCGTGTTCGAGCATATCTTAATGAAAATTGTATTATGAATTGACTTTGGTTAGTCCTGCTAAAGGCTACAAATCCTTTAACCGATTCAACACTGACCTGCGTTGAAGAAAAGCCGCCATATGGGTTCCTTTGTGAGGTCAGCCAGTTGGTTATTGGAAGACCTCCTCTGAGATCACCGCGTGCCGAGGATGCCAGAAGACCATACGCTGTTGTCTGAATGTCAATAGGCTGGGCGCGTGTGTGGGGAGGTGTCCAGTTTGTATAGTAAGTTGAGGAGGCTGTTGTTTGTTCCGTCCAGTGTTTCAGAGTACCTGGTAATTAAGTGCCAGTGTAAGAAAATGGATTTACCACTGTACATGTGCTCAGCAGTCGTGTTTTCTAAGAAGCATATTGGGTTCTTTTGGATTGAGTTTTTGGTTTAGCAAAAAAAACAGTGGGTACATTATGGTGTCACTGGATCTCACTTTTTATGCAGATTGTGTGGCGGGTACGTATATTTAATCAGTTCCGGTGGATGATCATGACTGTCTATTCTCTTGCACAAACGGTTTTTATTTGAAAACAACCATACGGTATGCAGCCTGGTATAACTATTGTTCAAATTGTTGTGGGTATCAGTGACACAATTCCAGAATTTACCTTCAACCTCAGCTGCGGCGTTGAGTTTATTTAACGTGACATCCGCTACTGAGCTGCCAGCCTCAGACAAGGCGTAGCTGACAATGGCAAGAGTGAAGGGATCCGTGATAGAGGGAGCCACTATCTCCAGGTAATTCGTGGCATTCACAGTGGCGTTTCCAAGCGTATACTCATTAATCTGTCATGAAAACATATGTTTTCAAGCTCAATTCCAAGTTTGTTATGCTTCTATTGATTCTAGTGCGATTCAGTGTGTGTACTGTAGAAGCTACATATAGAGAGACTCAGAAGGTTTGGATCCTATGTAGTGTCATTGTTTCAAGATACAATTTTGCAACATCAAACCGATTTTGTTCCTTTTAAAATCTTGATATTTACATAATTTAATGACAGCCAAATGATCAAACTTCTTCATAATTACATGTCCGTGATAAAAACATATACATATAGCTCTGAAAACTCCCTCTGTCGCATGTCAATGCATTGTTACATTCCGCTTCTGACACACATCAACGAGGTGTATTTGTGAAATATGTCCTTACACAAAAGTTCCAATAATATTTCCAAATTTAGAAAAGCTTCTTAACTTACAGAAGCCAGTTCTATCCTTTCCCTCTTTAGGTTTACAAAGGTTCTTTTTCAGAAATGACAAAGACCGAAAAAGCAATTGTTCACTGACACTTTTCCAATGTCAAAGAACATATGAGTCTATATGATGCTAAACCTACACCTACCCCATATCCACCAATGTCTTGATTTTCCAAGAAAGCCAGCAGCACCATGGATGTAAGAGAGGCTTTGGAAGTCTGAGGAAACAAAAGAAACACGATATTAAGGTTCTAGACAAGGACCAACTGAGATGTGTGTAGTCAGGAAATATCATTTTGGAAATGTTAATATTTCGTAATATCCTGTCCGTACCTGCATCTGTCTGTCAAACACAAGTCCAGGCTCATTGAAGGATCCATCCAAATTCTGCCTCCCTGCCATCCAGTTAAGGGACCTTGCCAAAGTCTGATTTCCGACAAAAATGTAAGGCCTGGCTTGATGGAAACTTCTTGCTACAAATGCAGTCAGCCTTTGAAAAAATGAAACAGTTATGCGTTAGACTAAGGTGTGAGTGAGCTTTTGCATGGGTGTCTCTGTTTAATTACTGAGTATAGAACAGTTTATGTGGGAAAAGGGAAACTCACCACATGTGTCCTGCCTCATCTCGGTCTCCGAAAGGACTGAAGGCTCCATCCTGTCTCTGATATGTGAGCTCCCTCTGGTAGCCTGAAAGTAATACAGGTGTTGAGAAACGGAAATTGTAGAAGAAACATAAGAATTACAAATAAACCTTTCGGGATCAGTGCATTTAGCCACGCCTAATGCCTAATGGTGGTTTATTTCAGAAAAGTAATATAGGCCATAGGCCCAGGTTACACTTTGAGAATTACAGAGTGAGAAAATATGTTATAATGAAGACTGTCTCAGTAACATAGCTTTATATATATATATATATATATATAGTATATATATATATATGCTGATAAATGTTTTAAGATGCTTGCATTTGATGATTGCAGAAGCGTATTACATTTTTGGATTGTTGGATATTCATAAAAGTGTAAAGGGATATACAGTCGCCGCAATGCTTGATATTTATTACAAATAAGTACGAAGTGATATTCATCTTCTATATATGGCAATTTACAGATATTACATAATCTGTCATTTCTAGCCTCACCAATATACTTGCCAGTTTCTATTCGTAGTTTATGAGACCCCGATCTAAATTGAGCAAGAGCACGTCTATGTTTGAAATATCTAACTATGAAGATATAAGATTCAACACCAAACATAGGTTTAAACAACGTGTATCCAAATGTTTTTGCGCCTTTCATTAGTGCAGAATGCCAGTCCTGTTGTTACGAAACTTTGAGTCTACCAAGAAATTCATTCAAAAATAGCGTTTCACTTCGAACCATATCTTCTTGCCAAACAGATCCAAATCCATAGACTTCTAATATATGCTTTATCCTAGATGCCCAGCTCCTGCAACCATTACTTTCCATTTGTACAAGTATGTTATAACATTTCTTTACATATCGCTCATTTGACATTTCAATATTTTCACCAATATTTGATAGACCTTTTGATGGTATAAATATACAATGGTTATCTTCCACATTCGCCTCGCACAACATGCGCTGAGGATTTAATTCCTAGAAATCGTTTACAAGCTGCTACATGTATAACTTTTATTTCGTTAACAACATTCAGTCCCCATATTTCTGCACCGTATAATAAAATTGGACAAACTTTGGTGTCGAAAATCTTAAAGTACAAGTGAAAAGGTAATGGCTTAAACATTGACAGTGATCTAAAAATACCAAATAAAACTTGCTTAGACTGTAGACATGCATTTTCTATGTGTTTGGTCCATACTTATGACCTACTGTATAAAATACCTAGATATTTGTACCAGGAAACACATTCTATTTGTACACCATTATAGAACCATTTTTCATACTTCGACAGTCTTCCACCTTTTTTTAAACTATTACCTTTGTTTTTTCCATATTTACCGTCAAACAATTCAGACATAAACTTATAGGAAAATAATAATAATAGGCATTCAGTCATAAACTTATAGGAAAATAATTTTACCTAGTTCGAGATAGGTCATGATCCTGGACTCCAAGGCGGGTGTCATTTGCTTGGTTGTGTAAAGGTAGTCTGCAATATATACATCCGGGGCAAAGGTCATCATGTTCTGTTCACCACATCCGGTGGGTAGAGCCAGAAGGTTCTCCAGGTTGTCGAGACTGGCGCCAATCAGGTCACCTGAAATGCAGGCAATGGATAATGTCCTTTTGAAGAACCTTATCTGTCACGTCTACAAACTTTCATGTAAAATTCAAATATACCCATAGCCCATAAAGCATATCAGTTCCATTCTTTACATCTTTCCCTGTTGTATAATACCTGTAACTTTGACTCTGACTTTCTCTGATCCGGTTACTGCCTCTGATGGCAGTGACAGTGCCACATGTTGGTTGAAGTCAGCGCCTCCTGGTGTCAGCTCAATGAAGACAGGTGCGTTGTATTCTTTGGGGATACCTTCCGCCTGGGATAAGAAAGTAGATACAGACTATACACTTTAAAATGTACACATCAGTGAACCATTTTTGTTAAAGAACTTCCAATCCTTCCATCCCAGAAACCATCTTTGTGGTGTAGTAGTTCGATTCCCTGACCACATCAAAGCAACTTTAAAAATGTTACTTATTGTTACTGTTCTCGCCACTGACTGGATGAAACAAGGACTCAGAGTGCAATAATCTACAAGACGACGTTAAACCCAGTTTCACCTCATGTACTCTCAGATCTGAGTTATAGAAGATCACCAGCGCTCCATCTTTGTCATAATAGCCAAAAAGAACGAATCGGATCGCGAGACTTGATGACTTCTTTGTCGTGAGAAATAAGCCCTAGAGGGTATGCATCATTAGTCGAACAAGTCATTACCTGGACATTGAGCTGTCTCCTGACAGCATCAGCAGCTAGAGTTGTTCGTGCTGACACCTCGATGTCGATAGCTCCCAGAGATGATGGAATGATGGGGAAGTACACAGTCTGGGGCTCGTTGGACTTAACCTTGAGGACAGAATGATAAATTGTGGGAATGTGTGCAACAAATTCATTTAACACTGGCATGGCAATAAGTGCAGAATCTGTCTAAATCTGACTCTGACTAACCCGGATCACTTTCAATATTGCCCAAACAATGTACGATCCCAAATTAACACTTTGCATATATTACCATGTGAAACATTCTAGCCCAGACGGTCTTTGTTCCGGGTTCGGAATTCATATTATGTTGAAGTCGGACAGTTTATTTTTAAGATGAAAATGAGTCCGGATTATTATTTTTCCAGTCTTATTCCCACTTCCGATGAGCTGTGCTTGCAACATTGACTAATGACCCTCTTCAGCTCTAATGTCTGCCGATATTTGATTTTAATACCTGCTATCTAACAGCTGGAATAGTTCCATTTGCTAAACACTGAAAGTGAATTAAAAAAAACACTTACCGTGACATACTGTGTCTGGTCCTTTGATTCCTTGGTAGTTTTACCGGAACTGCCAACCACTACGTTGACGTAGTCCGAAGAGGTAGGCAAGGACACTACAACCTATTGAACATATACGTGATATTAACTGTTGCATTTTTTCCCAAGTACCCTTCAGGGAACTTACGAGCTACGAACCGTTACAAGCTATTTGTGCAAAGTGAATTAATTTAAACCTTGTTTATGAACTTTCAAAACTATTAGAACTAATCCGTAGCTCCCAGATGCAACTATTTTTTATGAGAAACTGAAGATGAAAGTGAAATAATCCGCTCTGTCAAAACTATTTTGGTCAAAACTTTTCAGAACCAGGATGACCAAGATGAAAGATGTTTGATTTCATGCATTCTGAAAGTGCTGTTCTGAAATGTGTCCTGCTGTGGACAATGAGAACAATAAACAGCTGTCATGTTTGAGTCAACTTAGCAGACACAATGACGCTCAAGGCAATGGGAATAGTTGCACCATTATCCATGTCCTGGTCGGTGATGTAAGACTATCCCCAATCAACACTATAGGAGGTGTGACTGATTTAAAAGACACACTCACGTCCACGTCACTGGGTAGGTAGTTGAAGATACTGGCTTGAATGACGACCTGTTCTCCACGTAACACCGAGGTGGGGATGGACAGGCTCACGAAGAAAGGGCTGAACACACGCAGCTGAAAACGTTGGGCGACGGATATTGTGCAATACATTTTTCTATGTCTGGACAATCTGGCACTTTTTGTACAGTTTTTTTACACATTGGTAATCAAGAAGAAAACGTAACAGGAAATATTGCCTTTAGCAATATAAAAATATTTCGAGGTTCTCATTGAACATGTTTAACATAAAGATGGAACATGACATTAGAAAAACCTAAACTGGACATTTGTAATGAAATGAGCATTGAAGTTCAAGAGTTCAGGAAAAAAGAATTCATTAGAAGCTCAGTTGTATTACCTTTTAATTACAATTTCTGCACAAACTGCATAACCTATGGCAGTATTGTGGTTTTGGGGGGAGGATAAGTATAAATTCATCATTGTACCTTTGTGGTAGACGGGGCCACACCAAGACCAGTGGCGGAGTTGACAGCAAAGGCGCTGGCGATCCAGGAAGTGATAGTATCAGGCACAGTGCTACTGATGGTGGCTTTACCGTCAGCACTGGACAAACAAACAACAAGCTGATTTTAGATATAAAAAGACGAACCCGTGGCATCCGTAAAATACCTATGGAAAGGCAAATTAAGCGTTCATCTGAAAACCCATACAGGCTACAAGTAGAAAGGGGCAATGTTTTGTCCCTGGTGCATCGCATTTGGAAATGTCCTCCACATATCCACAATAACAGCAAAGGTTTCGAAACCTTCTTTGATCGGAATGCAGACAGCAGAGGATTGAGGCATCAAATGCGCCGAACAAATTCATAACAAATACATACATCTGGTGAACAAAGATGTATTGTGTACTGGTTTAATGACCGGCATGTATAAGATGTCCGTATGGGGGTCTCAAGATGTTTGACATGAATTTTTCAAAACATCTTCTTACCCAACGGTCTTGTTGATCCAGAGCCATGTCTCTGGGAATTCTTGTCTGACCCTCTCCACCTCCTTGACCTTCTGACTATGAACAGCTCCTCCAAGAATGGCATTTGGTCTCATTGCTTGAATGAAAAGACGCAGATTCAAATATTCTATGATGCATACGTTTTGATAGCCTTTGACAGACATTTAGAATTTGGGAGATATGGCGAGAAAGTGTGTGTGTCTTTGTCACTCTGAATATTTACGCATATATATAAATATGAACCAAACTTTGTGGTCTTAGTGGTCTCATGTATATATGTTACAGTCAGTGTCTACAATGACTGAAATAACCGAAATATACTCTTAAAAGAAAAGAAGGGGAACCTGAACTTTCAATTTGGATAGGAAGTATAAGCTTGAACAAACTTTCCAAAGACAGATATCTTATGAACGCACCACCATTTCTCTTTATCACCACCCCTATACACAACGCATGTGATGCACGTGCACAACGCAGTAGCCTCATACACGTGCATGGGGTGTCATTCTTGATTTTGAGGGTTTTCAAGAATTTCGATAAATCACTGTAGACCATAATTTTGACAATCATCTTGCATGTTGTTGGTATTGGTTTCTAGACGGTTTTTTGTTGGAAAGTGAAACTCGTACACATGCAAATTTCACGTCATACACCAATCATCTTTCAAGAGCGATTACTGTTCAAACAACAATGGTTATATGGATGTGCAAGTGGTGATGCACTCTCAAAACATTCATTATTATCATATCACAATGATTGATTGAATGTTTCAGTCGTAAATTAACAATGAAGTTCCCCTCCTTTTTTAAGAGTGTATTTAGTATATTTTCAGGTAGGTAAATAAGGTAGCACTGTCATCGCCGTACATCAGATCATCGCTAGATCTAAAACATAAGTTAAACCTTTCGGCCAAACTGACTTCGGGTACAAACACTTGTATTCACATGCAAGAAGAAAAAGATAGCCCGGAAGTGGGACGCGGTTGTGCCCATGAAAAGCCCACTTCTTGTCAAAACCTTTAACCCTTAAAGGTCACATGCAACGTAAAACACAACTTTGCAGATTCTGATACATTTCGGTATGGACTTACCGAAACAAATCGTCAAAAATGCAAATTCAACTTATAAAGTTGAAAAATAACGCGATTGAAAAAACCGCGCGAAATCGGAGTTCAAACGTTTCACTAATTTTCCCCTGACTTTTCTGGGGAAAACGGGTTTCAACAGCTGGGCTGCGCTCATAGCACGTGCGCAGTGAAATAGGTTCGCGCAGCTTGGAAGCGGGCTGTCGGTGAATACTCGGTGAAGGCTTTGGTGTGAGCTATTTTTCTAATGTTTTGTTGATATCTCACAGGCGCGAGCTTTTTATATGTTATGACAGTAAATTAACTGTTTATATAATTTCACCACACGTTCTTCTTACCGAGTCACTTTCTTAGTTCGATACTTAAAAGCAATGTCATTATTTAGCGTTGACAGAATTTCTAACTGTGATATAGATATGTCGTTGTCACAGACAAAACTCAATGTCTTGTTTTATTGACATCTGTGTGTCTGCCTGCCTGTCTGCTAATGACAATATTTAATACACAGCTGCTATCACTGACCACATGCAATTTGAACTTAACACCAATCAGGCTATACACCATAAACAAAATGCATTGATTTATGGCCCGAGATCGGTCTCTGTCACATTATGTAATTACACAGACAGGCAGGTGTGATAGTTGAACACTTGACATGTTATGATGTCTGTTGATTGCAAAATGTTATACACAAAAAATGAGCATGTATTTACAAAACCCAACATCTCTACATATACACACACAATAAGCCGTGAGGGCATACGCAAATGAACCAGCCGTTACACTTGAGTGCACACCCACCCGCTCTGACTGGGTTCGGTATCCCGGCTGCTTCGTTTCTTGGAAAGTAAACCGAAGTACACAATATTGCACTTTTGATTTGCGATTGTACGCTTATAATTTTGTTTATATGTTTTTTCATAACCAGCAATGTATATTATATGTCACGAATAAGTGATAATTGTGTTTTAATTATGTTTGATTTTTTGGTTGCATGTGACCTTTAAACTTTACAGAGTTGTTTTAATGAGAAAGTCTAGCATTTCAGATGGTTTCTCAATAAATGTCAGATGACATGTACTTTCAGTTTTGCAGTAGTTGTCCTGAACTAGGTCGTAATAATGAAATATATATTAAAGGAGTTCAAAGATAAATTTGATAACATATAAATACATCATACTTACAGAATGCATATGATGGTGCAATAGTTGTACCTGCCAATATGAATCAGACTTTGTCACGTATGCATATACGGACAATCAAATGATGACTAGTTTGAGAAGCTCATCCACATTTATCTGCAGGGCGCTGTGGTCGTTTATAACATTGATGACTGTGGCATAAAACAACGCAAACAAAATATGGAGAAACAACGTCTACTCAAGAATATGTCATGGCACATAACTTAAGTCTCAAACTTTAATATGTTAACGTTTCCTCAATTTAATACTAATTCTTTCTGATTGCGTATGTGAGTCGTTAAAGTTGTTCAAGCCTGCTTTTTAATCGTGTTTGTCTCTTCGAAATTTTGAGTGATTGACTGTGCACACATAAATGATGGAAACTACTTACCAAACCCATAATACTGGTTATGGTAGGCGCTGAAGTACTTAGCATCAGTGATTACATTGAGCCCTGCGTCCTGAGGAGAGACAGACATAAATATGATATCCTTTAATGAATGTTTCTGATGTCTTACAGACAATATTTGGAAAGAATTTGATGAATAGAAACTCCTCATTAATATTGTTCATTCCCCCATAATCAGACTTATACTTTTATTGCCTCTCAATATATATATATATATATATATATATATATTATTTTTGGGTGAATGAACACAGATGAGTCATTGCTAAGGTAATGTAATTTCTAGATGTGCAGGAATTTTGTACTCAGCGACGACGTATATACTGACAGAAATGTAACACATTGATGAAATTACATACAGGAGAAAATACATGTGATATGTCAAAATGAAGAGACAAATTTAAACAACTATGTCGAGGAAATAGCACAGTTTTAGACAATGTCACCTACCGAGAAGACATCAGCTGAGCGTGTAGCACTACTAGAAATGGCGAATACTTCTGGTGAGAATTCTCCATCAGTTTGTCCAGAGCTGTACGTCTTCAGTTCATCAAGAACCTGAGCACACAAAAGGAAGCATGTGATGGTTTAATAAGCTATTTACATTTCAAATCTCTTGAAAGTCCTGAACTCTCTTCCATAAGAAGAATAAAAACATCTCTCTCCAATGGCTGCTTGTCTACAAGAATACAGGTCAGCTACATTGGTCAATGATAACCTAATTAAATGAGCAAAAGTACCCAAAGACGTCGTTATCTGACAACTACTAAGTAAACACTGAGATACATATATAAGCACACTGAGCTGACATCGGCCAAATGGAAACACTGGCTCATTTGAAATATTCCATATCTGTGTTCTCATTTTCAGTGTGAAGAAACAATCTGATTGTAAAATCTGATCAAGTTAATTACAAGTATAGATGGCATTTAAATGTATTTTCTGGCTTTTTTTTTAACATGTTCTTCCATAAGTACATATATAATTTATTTTGTGATGCATGAATTATTTGTATATCTGGGATAATGACCATTCTTTTAAAAAGAGGTGCTCTAACCTGTTCTGTGGATATGTCGTTACCAGACTTGAGAAGAAGAACACTTTGGTCGACAGCAAGGACGTTGACAGATGACATGGGGTCAGCACTGACCAAGACATCAATGTTGTCATGAGGCTTAGAGTCGTTCTTGCTGAAGTCAATGGACACCTGAAATAAAGTAGCATTTGACCTTGATATCCCGATGTCGATAATGTGTCATGGCTCAGGTCAACTCATCACCATCACAATGTGACTAATATGTATATAACTACATGTTACCTTGTTGTCAAAGACGTCGTCGACACTGAAGCTAAGACTGTCGGCAACAACCTCCCCCTGATGCCTTGACGTAGTACGCGATGATGTGAGCTTCTGGGGCCATTGTTGCAGTGATGGGGACATTGAAGTGAACAGGGTTCTGGCCGCCAACAGTGACTTGGTCAGTGATGTCAACAGTACCCCGGGATAACACCTATAAAGACAATAGTATCTGTGTTATCGTGAGTTAAGTGCCACCTGTGAATAAAACTCACGGGAAGGGAAAGCAACCCGAATTTACCTATCAATATGGTGTAGTATTGAAAAATTACAATCTATACATATATCGCCATATATCATGTATATGAGAGATATATATATATATATATATATATATATATATATATATATATATATATATATATATATATATATATATATATATATATATATAAAGAAGAAGTTTTCTGATATAATCCCACGACACGGATCTTCTCCAACATGTTTCACTTTTATCTTCAGGGAGAAGTGATTAGAGTTAAACGGATTATGTTATGACGTCACTTTGTCATGACGTCACATGCAACTGTATACAAATGTTGTGACGCGGCGTTGCCATGGCGTCACATTGGCGGCTTCATTTGTATACAGTTGCATTGTAACGTCATGACAAAGTGACGTCATAACATAATCCGTTTAACTCTAATCACTTCTCCCTGAAGATGAAAGTGAAACATGTTGGAGAAGATCCGTGTCGTGTGATTATTTCAGAAACTTCTTCTTATATATGTACTACTGTACGCTCGGTATTCTCATCACTTTCTTTCTTTATATATATATAGGTAGATGGGTAGGTAGATAGATAGATGAAATATAATTGAACCGTGGATATGTTGAACATTATGAACGTCATGTTGTTCCTTGTTACATATTCAATTTTAATGTTGGTGTAAACATTATAATTTATATGCCATGGCTGATGGTTCGTCATTATTTGAATGCTCAATCAATCAAACATTGCATCATTCATTTTTCTCAATGACTGAGCAGATTACCTGGTATGTTATGAAGGGTACATCTTCGGTCAACTCAATGCTGAACAGAGCTGTCTGACCCGCCTGAAACAAACCCAATATTACATATGTTAACATATTACATGTTGTCGACCAAACAGGAACAATTACTTCGAACAGTAACTAATCAATCCCTAGTGAATCATGCCGGATAGTAATCCCTTCCAACTATGCCAAACAAAACATCCACACATAGTTATAGTGCAATCTTGCCTACCCTGAGCCCCTTGTTGGTGAGTTTGAGTTGCATGAAGTTGCCACTGAAAGAGGTCTTCTGCTGGACAGTCAGAGTGTCGGATATCTCATTGTAGTGGACCTGGATTGAATATTGTTGTGAACGTTTATGGTCCTAAGGGCGATCACGGAAAACATCAAAACCACACGAGAAATTAATCGACTACTTTTACCTTTGCAATGTGTTCGCAACTACGTTGTCTAAAATTACAAGCAATAAGAGTAAGAAAAATACTTTTTTCATTCGCTTGCTCTTGTTATAAATTCAGGTTGCAATCACACAATTGTTCATAGTCAAATGCAGCATATACATATAGTTAGTTACTGGGTTTGTCTATTTAATTTAATACATAATCCAATCATATCAGAAACTTGGTTTGTTACATTTTCACCTTGACGTTAATACTAGTGGTGTTCTCGGGGATGCGCATGTCTACGGGGATGATGCCGGAGGCAGGGATGGTGTAGTTTTTGGGTGGGAGGCCGTAGTTGCCGGTGAAGGATGAGCAGGAGAACTCGGACTGGTCATCTTGGACAATACGGTATGTGACACAGGTGTACACTCCAACAGGACTGCTGAGGTCGGTCACAGGGCGGCCATCTTGTTGGGACACTTTGATCTGTTGTGTGATGTGTAAATTTAGAAGAGAGTTAAACATAACACATTGTATAACTTAAAATATATTTGTGAAGTATTCAATGGTTTTCATGACAAAAATGTTGATATTTTATGTGTGTTATTAAATTTCAACTCACATATGCTGTGTATGGAAGTTTGGGTGAGAAAGTTTTCGGACTTGAATTGAGGACTTCAATCTTGTAGGGGTATTGGTGGTATTTCAGTGAGCTTGACCCGTTCAGCCTCACGCCCGTCAACTCCTCCTTCACGATGGCGACAACGACGACAGTCTGTTCATTTAGATTGCTCTGGAGACGCTTGATGTCGGCAACAGGAATGTCAAATTTGGCTTCCCCGTCAATCTGTTAATTTTGATCAAACACAATATATGATTCATGATTCGGTCTTGTGGAGAAAACATTTGAGACTGATGTTGGCCTTTCTCTGCAGGGAAGATGTGTGCACTATTGAAATGCGTTTGAAAATACAAGAATCAGTTGTGCAGGTAGTTTGACAATTCATCCGAATATAACTACAAATATTATCCTTTTCTTATTTATGACCAGAAATGTATTTCAACTTAAGAGTATGGCATACATACTCTGTATCACAATCAAACTGGATCATTCAGGTCTTTCATTAAAATGTGGATATGGGTAATTTTATAGTTTATCAACCTACAGGAAATGCCAGTTCAACATATTTGGGCGGTCGTCCACAGTAGTCGTTAGCGACGTTCATGTGTGTATGTAATTCCACCATACCCTTAACTGGCTTTCCGAAGGTGTATCTGGAAAAGGAATACATATGTAACAGTGTTTCAGCCTGGTATGCAAGATTAAGAGCGTCAATAACCAAGGTTATATGGAGCAATACGCAACCATAATATGTTGTACTGTGAGAGATGGGAAATTCAAATACTGATTTGATAAAATGTCTCACTTTGCTTTCACTGTTCCAGACAGCTTTGTATCAGAGGTCAGGGAGAACGAAGGAAGATCAACTTTGACTTCAAAGCGGGGCAGTTCTAAAACAAAAAATGGTCTGAACATTTTGCCTGTCGATGGTAATCTCTTATTTTAACTACATATTTAAATATAGGTAAGTTTCGTTTTCAAATAGAAGCGACAAAACCCTTTCCACGTTAATAAGAAATATCTGCGAAAAGCAGAGTCGATTGTACAATTGTGACTATATCATGAGCAGATATTTGTTTGAGCAGTATTACAGCTGTATGATGTTGTTTGTAGACAGATTCGGTCTGAACCAGACAATCCAGTGACCCTCTGTTATATTCTGACGCCTGAAATGGAGTTAAACATCAATGGACACTCGCTTCGATCTGAAGATCAAGGGATATTTGTGTTACCGCTCTTTCCTGTACCCCAATTAATTATTATTTCTAAATGTTAATGAGAACAGAAGAGAACAATACAGTCACACTTACGGTATTCTGCAACTGTAAAAGTTTTAGAGGTGACGCTTACTTGGTCCTGAATAAAGAAGACAATTTTGATATGAATATAATTTTCGAGGCTTGTACATATATGTTTAGCGACGCACTGAGTAGTATCCGTGCAATATGAAGGCATTCTGTAAATAACACTGTCTGGACCACACAATTCACTGGTTCACATCGCGAGCATGGATCTTCACAATTGGGATACAATGACATGAGTCAACCAAGTCAGCAAGCCTGATCATCTGATACCGTTATTTGCCTCTTACTTTTCATCGTTAAAGTTATGTTGACAACGCATTTCAATATCAGCCACAAGATCTGGGATCCACATAACCAAGGATGCCTTCAGAATTAAATATCTGACAACTCAAGGGTCTTTCAAAATATGTTAGAGAAGACCTATCAATACAATTTACTAATCCTCAGACAAACAGTCCTGAAACTGCTGTTGTCATACTATTTACCCCTTCTTAGCCATGTTCGTACCATAGCAACACCTTTTTGAAATTCTTTAATTTTGTATTGCAGAGAACAATTTCTTAGACTTAAGAAAGACCTTAAGATGCATCGAAAGTGTTCTGGTTCGATTAGATGGTTTATGCTCAGTTAGAGTTTCTGTATGCTGTGCATGTATGTCCATATGTTAGGTACGGCTAAAGAACCAGTGTGTGACAAAACAGCTAGTCTAGGATGTTGAGGCCAAACTTAATGTTTCGATATTTGGGGGGATTGTATATTCTAAGGTTACAGGCATGAACTTGAAGAATCGAACTGAAAAGTTTTCTGATTTGAAAGGACCAATCACTACAAAAGTGACCAGTCACAAAATCCTACGTGCTGCAAAAAAGAATCTTTGTATTGTTTATAATTGTTTTGTTTATTAAATATATCAAACCAGCAGCTGCTGACACTCGTAGAGCCAGGGCCAGTCCTGCAAAAATAATTCTAAGATAGGAACATAATGTTTTTCTAAAGATTAATAACTATAACCAACCCCTGGTGAAACTCGTAGAGCCCAATCTCCCAGAACAGTCTTATCTGCCAACTGGAACTCCCCAGCCACAACTCCAGAAGATTCATGGAGAGCCGTCCACTCCTTCAGAATGTTGTTGTTAGGATCCTGCAGAATATACCAAAGCTCTATAAACAGAATATCACTGTAAATGTTCTTATGGATAAACAAAGGAATATGCACTTACAGTTCACTGGCATTATTTCACATTTTGAATACAAATCTTCCTGAATGTTCCAAAACAAATAGCATGTTATGGTGTATAGTTATAGTTATGCAGTTTTCTACGTATATTGCATGTTTATACTGATGTGACAGATATTATATTGTATTATCAACTTACAACAAGGGCTATGTTGAAAGTCCCCATGTACACTTGCAAACTTGGATAGACACCAAACGCTCGGAAATGAACTGCAGAAGAGACAAATTAATCATTGGTTCAAGTAAAAAACATTCTTATTAATGAATACACAAAGTCATTTAGGAAGTGGTCAAATGTAATACACGTTACACACTCAGCCACCGAAGAATCCCGGATAGAACTCAAACCAATAAAAGTACTAGAATTTGTACTTTACTCTGAAAGTGTAATCAAAATATAAAGGCAAGGCAAACCGAAGTATTCGCCAGTTACACGTTTTAATTCGGGTAAAATGCCTTATTTAAAGTATAATGGCTTAAGAGGAATAAAGAAACCAAAGAAACAGATGACTTTATCATGACATAAGTTTACATCCTTTTTCAGCTCACCCATCTGTCCTGGCTTGTACATGGCCTTGTCAGTCTGTACCATGACAGAAATATACTTGGAACGGAGGATGAGGGACGTTTCTCTTTCAAACTGCAGAGCCCCTCTACCTCGGACATGGAGACGGTAACTTCCATCAGAGATGTCCCGTGGTACCTGGTGAGAGAATATACTGATTGATCTGTACGTGAAGATGAATAATACTAGGCTCATATGATCTCACATACATCTCTAACAATGATTATACAGAAATTGTTATGTGGAAGTGTTGATCATGATAAAATAGTGTTGCAAATGTATTACATTGAATACACTAAACGCCAAAAGAAACGTTACCCTCCTTCCTTAATGACGGAGGTACCTATCTTCAGCTGGCGTTGTGATGCGTGGACGTCCACTGCTTGGTCTGTGTACGGTGAATTTAGATGTTGCTAAACATTTTTTCACAATATCAAAGACACGTTTTACTTGTTTTCACTAATGCAAATCAGCAGAAAATGTTTTAAAAGTCATAGGAATGATTATTTTACAATATTACACACTCTACAACAGTTGTTTCTTGTTATACTAGTTGAAAAATGGTGACTTTAAATGGTTTACCATTGTCCCAAAGCAGAATGTTAGTTCAACCTTTCTTTTGGACATCAAAATCACTATTATTGGTTTATTTCGGAATGGACGAATATAGGACAATGTAACTCTTCTAAAAAATGCATTTCACCTAAATATGAATGCATTTGAGAATTTGTTTTCGTAATTTACATAAAGCTGTGTTGTTTAGCTTTCTTGTAAACTGAAACCTTCTAAAATATCTTTGATAGTTTTTCAGTAATTCATGAAGATGGGAGGGTAACGTTTCTTTTGGCGTCTAGTGTATATGTAAAGGTGTACATTCTCGCATGTCATCTTACATCATGCAGTTGCATGGAGATTACTTTCCACTTGTTAATCTTAATCTCTAGTATCACCATATTGCAATAACCACTCATTATATCAAAGTGTCTTTAAGTTTGTATTGCGATTGTAATCCTGTGCAGTAAATGATACTGAGTTGAATAGTTAGGTCATTTTAGAATAGTTGATTGTGTAACATCTCTTGGTTGTTTGATTGTTTCATTGACTGAATCAGCACTGACTGATCTTATATACTTACATTCAGTGATATCGTCCCTGTCGTTCCTGAAATGCAATGATGGTAGAAGTTCTGAGACATAATTCTTTACTCAGTTAGTTACTTTCATGGATGCTGTTGAGAGAACTGCAGAGTAATGGTTAAATACATTTTGTTATGATTAAAAAAATTACCAACATGTTAACAGTCTCAGTATTTGGTATTGCGGATCCCACGAGTACACACTTTAAATCTAGTCGTAGAATTATTTTAACAAGTATTTTTTTATCTGTCCAGACCGAGCTTACAATAGTACAATGCCAGAATATCCACAAATTTCCAATTGGTCATGATACTGGCAACATACCTCGTCGTGTATCCCATTCTGTATTGTAATCAATATGATTAAATTGGACACGATGCAACAGATCATGTGGTACAAGTTCATTAGCAAAGCCTTTTTCACCATAAACACATTGTTTCCATTTTGTTCATGTTTGTAATATTAATAACAATATAGATATGTCACTAAGAATTCTCAAAGAGTGAGTGAGTGATTTTGGTCTTTCGCCGCTTTTATTCCGGTAATATCACGAAAGGAGACAACACAAATGGGCTTTTTCAAAGACATACAAGGGCTAAATGCAGTCTCATTACCCGAATGTTGGCACAACCTTTACTTATGAAGATAAAAACTTTCCACATTCCTCGGAAGAGCACCTAACGAATATTCAGTTTGGGGGTCACTGAATTCTATAAAACCTGTATGGATGACTACATGGGAATTTGAATAAACATGACACTAACCACACAAATGTTTTTAAAACGGTTAGAAAGTCTTCGTAAATAGGAGTTTCATCATTGGTTGGAACCAGAGTGTGACGTTTCAGTTTTAATAGGCATTGGTCTCTAATGAGAGATGTGTACAACAAACAACGCACGACTGATAACTCCCAAAACTGTGAATCAACAGACCATAACATGATTTCACACTTTTAGCAAGTTTTGCTTGAAAGGATAGCTTGAAATGCCACACTAGAATCAACCACAGTTACCTCTGTATCATGTCTCACCTTTAGTGAAGTCACCTTTGGCCATCATAACAGGGATCCTGAAAGTGTTGGTGTAGTTGTTCCATATGCGTTGCAGCTCCACTTGTACATGGACGGTGTTGGTGGTGTTGAGGATGTCGATGCTGACGTTGAATGGCATGCCACGTTGCAGATACTTGGAGGACGTTATGAGATACGAACCTCCGGAACTAGAGGAGCAGTAAAAGAGTTGTCAACAGAGACCATGTTGTCAACAGAGACTGAGTATTCTCTGGAGCTGACGCATTATAAATGATAAATAAAACTGCTCTTGAAACACATGAATCAGACTAAATTCGGTTTGATGAATTAATATGTCTATGTCAATTGACATCAAATTCAAACATTTATTGATATTCACCAGAAAGTGGTCACGCCTATTGAGGAACATTCGCCAATTAAAACCACCAACTCGATTAAAAGTTCCAGATTAAGGCTTCAGATTCGTGAAGATCTGAGTTAGAATTAGATTTCAGCAACCGTCCTTGTCGTGAGACGCGACTAACGGGATTGGGAGGTCTGGCTTACTGACTGGGTTGATGCTTGTCATCATATTACACTTGCTCATGATGTCAATCAGTGATTATCTGGTGCCAACTGGTTTATTCACATACCACTCTCGTACAGCTGGAATATTGCTGAGAATGGCATTAGACAACAAACAAACGAACCTGTCGGCCGTGGTGAATCCTATTCCGACTACAAACAGAAGCCAAAGCATGGTGATACTGAAAATTGAATACAGATAAATAACCATAAATTCCAAACATTATAAGACAGGGTGGTACTGAATACAGCACCAATGTTTTAGTTGCATTCGCACAGACAGAGGGTCCAGACAAAATGTAACTTCAATAATACACTCGTGGTTGTTATCTATCTAGAACCGGATGTTTACAAGATAAGGCAGCCTAAAGAAACAAAGCAGCAGTATCTATCGTGCTCAAAGGTTAGGGTCGATGTGCATTGATAAAAGAACAACTGCACAAAACCAGAGAAAAGATCTTCCCAGCTGTTAGCTCCTTTCACGATTGCTGTCTCTGACCTGAATTGTCTTATCAAGTCATGTCACTGATAGGTTAAGGTGGCTGTGAAGATCTAGGTTAGGACGTGGGTTAGGCAACTATGGTGTCGTAAAAGACGATTAACGTGATCATTTCGTAGTATCCAAATTGACAAATTAGCTTAATTTGCCTTGTTCAGACAATATTATTTACAGACAGCCTACATGTAGCTTCAATTTTGCTAAGTGCGGCTTTAAAAGAAAAATCGCACATTACGCAGTCACTTAGAATGATGTGATGATGGTCAAGACAGACCATTGTAGCGACTGTTTTGATATTCCTGCAACTGTTTAAAATTGTGTAAAATACGTGAAGCTTTTTTCCTCTATTTCCAGGAACGATAGATAAATTCAAAATAATTAAACAGTTGGTCTCCTATAACAAAAGAACGGATGACTTGACAACCATGTCAGCATCGTACCAGTGTTCTCTGTAATCTGATAAACTGACTGTACTGCATAATTCCTTGTCAGCACTGGGATCATAACCTCCTGTTACTGTAGTATGCCTTATTGTCTATACCATACCGTTTCTATCATTTGCTGTGTTGCATAACAAACATATACGGTGGAAGCTGTCGAAACCGGCAGTTGTCCAATCCGGTCGTCAACGGTCGTCAACACCGGCATAAAATACAGTGAAGCCCAAACACGTAGTGTGAACAATAAAGAAGTTGACATCCATAATATTTTGTCTTATAAATTAATACTGCGTTGAAATAACACTTGATTTTTCAAATGTGTTGATTTGTCATGTTTATGTTATTAAGTGAATAGAAGTGAATTTGAGCCGTGTCGGCTCTACAATCCTGCACTCTGTTTAAACCGGATTATGTCTTCAGTCCCGAAGAGCCCCGGTTCAAACAGCTTCCTCTGTAGTTACTTAACCATGCATCTTGTGTTTTCGCGGTTGCCATCTCAGCGCAAGGCATGCTTTTCCTTTGTCCGCACATCTGTCATCCCTGATTTCAGTTATCCATTGAGATAATGTTGTTTTTTCGGATTTTGAATTTTTAGGAAATATTCTGTGATTCTGGAAAGTTTGGTTAAATTCCAGTAATTTCATTGTAGGTGGTTTACATAGGGTATAGTTAACATATTTGAGACGATTGTAAGAAATATATATCGACATGGAAAGGAGGTACCTCTTGAGTGCAATTTTCATGGATGAATTTGTATTTCATGTTGACAAAATTCTTGACTTAGATTCGATAGTTTAGAGGCCGCCGTGGAGTGGCGGAAGTATCGCTGTGCAGCATAATGCCATAACAAACACACACTTACTTTAATATGTACATTGTGTTTTCGCGGCTGCCACCGCAGAACAAGGTGTGCTTATCGTGTTTGCGAGCACCTGTCATCACGGATTTCAGTAATTCACTCAGATAATGTTTCTCAGCTATTTGTCCTATACGCGCACTAGAACATGTTTCGGGAGATATTCAAGATAATTGTCTGGCGCTGACGTTTTAACTTCAGACTTTAAGTTTCAATCTTTAGGAAATAATCTGTTATAAATAACCACTTTGAAGAATTAATAACATTAATTGAAATAGGTCCATAACAAGGGTTATAGTCACCGAAAATAAGAGCTCACAAAAGGCGTTTGAAAGGGATCAACAATGAAAACACAGCATGTGCCTAATGTACATCGTGACCTTTTTGCCACAATTTTGCATTACGTATTAAAATACCTAACCTTGATAACATGCTCGGAATAAAATTGAAGATCCTGCACATAACTGAACTGAATGTTTCGTAACATTCAGCCCACTGAAATACGTGAATAATAGTGATTAATTTGATGAATTAATCACATTAATTGAAACAAGTCCATATCAAGGGTTATAGTCACAGACAAAGAGGACACAAAGTAGGGAGTTTGAATGGGATCAACATTGAAAAGTAAGAACTTGCCTAATGTACATTACCTTTGCAGAGACTTAACCTTGATTACATGTTCGGAAATAAAATTTCAGAACCCACAGGTAACGTCACTGAATGTTTGATTGTTGTTGTACAGCCCACTGAAAGAAATGAATAATATTGTGTAGCCAACTTACCTTTCTTATCGTTGTACTGAGGAGACCCTGTCAGGCGATTAACGCTTCCCACTATATATACCTGGGAATTATCTCTCTTATCTTTGTTCAGGTAGGTGTTTTTATTGGCTAAATGTGGGCTCAGTGGGTTGATCACCCACCATCACTCCTACTCAATCAGAATTAACACCTGACAGTTACATGTTTACTTTGGTGAATATATATCACGGTGATTCTGGGAAGTTGATGAAATTTAATTGTAGGTGGTTCACATATGGTATAGTTAACATGTTGAAGACGATACAGTCCATGCGGAATCATCATACGTACGTACAGTCATACGTTGGTACCCCGTATGTATCAACCTACGGATACAAAGACAAAAATTGCCGTGAAAAATTGAATGTGTGTTGAAATGGAAGGGAAGTTGTTGAATTGTATGAATCAGAAAGTGTAAACCCTGGTGCATTGAACGAATTAAAATGGTTACAAGAGTTTTGCTGTTTGTGATAATAACATGTACTTGAGGTCCAGTGTCTGACTGATAATAAAGAGAAATGCTATCTTGATTTTGATAAGTTCCCACCTGTAGCCCATATTCATATTCTGCAAAGTTTGTATGTAAAATTTTACCGCAATTTTGCCTTTTACCCATAAATGAAATAAATGGCTTGTCACAGAAAGGAGATGCTACAAGTTTCAAGAATACCAAGTGAAAGTAGCACGTTTGTGATTATAGTTTCTTAAAATAAGGATTCTAGTACTATTGTAGGGTTGAATTCCATTCAGGATTCGAACCCAGACCCTCAGAGTCAAGCAACTAATCCCCAGCACACAAAGTCAGCCGTCTAACCCACTCTACTTCCACAAAAATGGAAGTCGGACGTCTGGTAATCAGAACCATTAACTTTGTGTACACCTCTGATAAGTGTAAAATGGCACGGCTCCCACTTACTAAATGACATTGTGTATTTACTTCAAACCGTTGCTTTATCACATGAAACATTTGAAATCAGAGTCCAGTGTTTGATTTGGAGTACGCCACTTATTCACCAAGGTAGAGAGACATTTTTTCCCATGAAACAATTTAAATGAATAAATCATGTCCCCGTTCTTAATTTCTATATTAAATTCTAATAAATGTCAATTCTTTGTTATTCATCCAAACCATGGGATTGGAAACTTTCTATTTATGCAGCTGTTTTAAGTGAGTGCGTAATATATATTAGGATTCATTTACCAGAAGCATTTGATACAACCGTAAACGTATATGTATGCCGGATACTAGATATCCAAACAATGTAATATAGAATGTCAAGAAACAGGATGACCGAGGTAGAATTACATGGGCTTCAAATGTTGATAGAAACGAGAAAACCCTTTCCACATTCGTAAGAAATCTCTGCCAAAAGCTAGTCAACTGTTCACATAAAAATATCGGTAACGTATGACATCATTGGTACACATTGGACATCATTTTTGTCATTGGTGCATCGAATTTTATAAAGTCTTCCATATATCCAAAAATATTTTTGAAAGCAATAGTAAGGCCTGAATATTATGACTTTGTGCACTTTGCTTCAGTGCATGAGTCGTATGCCGCTCTTTGAAATCTTGATATAACGTGTATGCTCTATCGACCTCAACAGTTATGAATGCAAGCACCAAAGGCTGGAGCTGTTGGAACATTGCTCGACATGAAAGGATAGTGGACTATTGGAAAACTGAAATCATCCTTTTTGTATTCAGCCTGGTAGGGAGTATTTTCTCATTCTCATTCTTCATGCACAGATCTAAATTCAATAAAGGCTGTCTCACGTGTATCCTCAATTGTAAGTTCAGGATGGTAAATCAGTGGAAGGAAACTGTCTACTTGATGGTTATTGGAGTTCACTTTATTTGCATGGTCATTGTTTGCTAAATAAGTTTGGTTTGTATGTTGTTTAACGCCGCACACAGCAATATTTCATCTCTATGGCGGCGATATGTAAATAATCGAGTCTGGACCAGACAATCCAGTGATTAACAGCATGAACAGCAATCTACGCAACAGGAATGCGATGACGTGTCAACCAAGTCAGCGAGCCTGACCACCCGATACCGTTAGTCGATAAGCATGGGTTACCGTAGATCAGTTCTGACCCAGATCTTCACGGGTGTGCTGAATAAGTAAAAGATGCCCTTTTCTCGTGTTCTTCATTATTATAATTCTAATTGAATCTTAACTCAACTTGTTATTGAACCTGACTGTGTCTGTCATACATGTATCATGTATCCTAAAACATACTTCACTTTAGTAGGTTCTTTGAGAGGCATTTTAGAAGTTGCATAGGTGGAGGAAAACCACGTTGTATGGATAGTCAACTTCTTTATTGAAATGAGTGCGACGTTTCGGCGTTCGTACTAACGCCATTATCAAGCAAGTTACCACTTGCTTGATAACGGTGTTATTACCTACGACAAATCACGTCCATACTTCCTTACTTCAGCCTTATTCCATCTTAGATCTACATCAAACTCAAGATTTAGCCTATTGTTTTACATGAAACAGCACTGATATTTAGTCAAGGTTCCCCTCATAGGTTTCAATGTTTCTATTGTACTGTTTTCTGTATTTTGCGATCCCAATCTTGGTTTCAGTCGGCTCACGTCACGCCTATGTCTGACTCTGATCATTTGTGAATATAAGATGTCGACACATGAACCTAACGTTACCTGACTAATACCTACTGCAGTATCTGGGTTTGCAATTTTGAGGTGACAAGGGATGATAAAGTTCCTTTTCATGAATTTCTTAATTTAGGAATATATCTCCCGAAATTTCCCTGCTTGCAGTCGATGCCGAGCGGGGTTAATGTGGATTTTTTTTGGATCTCTTACATTCATCCTAATATTTATCCTTGGTATCCTTAAGCCAATATCTGGTGTACCCAGTCGTGATCTTGCTGGAATATTGCTAAATGCGGCTTAAAGCAATACTCACTCACTCCTTGGTAACTTTGGTTACATGAAAACCGTTATCATAGGTCTACGACCTGCATCATTGCTGCCCATCCTCAAACGTTGTGCCAGTATACTGTCAAATAACCTAACCACTGCTCAATGCAACATCAAAGTAAACCCACTGACTCACTGTTAAATTCCCATTTCAGGAACAACAGGCCCTCTGTCCATGAATGTACGTATGATCCTTTGGTGTGAAGCATACAAAATGAGATTATACAATGTTTGAGCTCTCCGATATCTATTTCTATCTGTTCTTGATATTCTGTCACTCATATTCATCTTCGTTACTCCCCATATTTCCCTGCTTGCAGTCGATGCCGAGACACAGTGGTGCCCATGGAACGTTCCATCTTGGAGATCGATATGACTGTTTGATGAGAGTTTGTTATCAAACGAGTAACTGACTCTGATACAAAATTGGCTAAAAACTTCACGCTAAAGTGTTACAAAGGTTTAATGCTCTCTACGCTGCGATACTTTTCTACGTGCATTAGATTTAAGTCCATGTGTCATTCATAACTCATTTTGTTTCTCGATCCTTTCTTACATGCCGTTAACTATATATCATTTCCCCCACTAAACACAAAGCAGACATGGCAGACATGGCTTGGTTAATGAATAAAATCTTACCAGTTTCGTATTGTTTTTAGTGCATTTAGTGCATTTTACGTTGAGTGAGCATAGTACGTCCAGTATGCAATATAAAAAAAAAATAAGTCAAAGATTTGCTGTGTGTTGACAACATTAAGTTTAGTATCACGATCTAGTGGTCTACCTGAACGGACACTAACCAGTATCCGATCAGTGTGTCTGAGGCCGTGCGTCTGTGAAGCGACAGAAGTCTCTCAACATATACACCTGGGCCCAGTTGTTAGAAATACAAATCGTTGATAATGTAGGAGTCTTATCTTTCCAAGCGACGTGATTTTCCCACAGCGTGGACACTTAGGTACGCCCACCATAACACCCACTCGGTTTCATTAGACAATGCTGTTTATGTGTTCTGTTTCATAGCTTTCAAAAGTTTTTCATTTACATGTGTTGGAATTTTGCAGTTTTCTGAGAAACAGATTTCAGCTGGAACTCTATTAATGTCGTCACTGCACGACTGATATACCACTGTCATGTTGATGTAATGTTGATATATATTGTTGACATGTTGAAAACTTTATGCAGATGAACTACTCGAGGATCATGCATCAAATTGCTGAAAAGCATGTGCAAATACCGTGCATGTGAACAGCTGCGTTTTGGTGTAAAGTTTTGTTAAGAATTCGACAATTTTCACTGGTTTTTATCATTCTACTGAACTCATGGCAATTATCTTTTCAACGTTACGATTTTGTTTTACAATACATCGGTTCATGTGTTAACAGTACCTTTAACCAGAATGGAATATTTTGCAAAATTTAGTTTAGAACAGTTGCCTGAAGTAAGTGGCTATATTTACACTAGTGAGTCTACACTTTAGATGAGATATATTAATGAGTGAGTGAGTGAGTTGGGTTTTACGCCGCTTTTAGCAATATTTCAGCAATATCACGGCGGGGGACACCAGAAATGGGCTTCACACATTGTACCCATGTGGGGAATCGAACCCGGGTCTTTGGCGTGACGAGCGAACGATTTACCCACTAGGCTACCCCACCGCCCTGATACATTAATGAGAACACTCAAGCAAACCTTGCAATGTTTAGTGAATGCTTGTGAAAGACAAAAAGTGGTACTTCGATGACAGATTTCAGGAATGACATTATAGGGTAAAGAGGTTAACACGCCTTCATGACCAAGAGTCCAATCGAACGAGTAGGTGTTATGGTGGGCGTCCCCAACGCCTCTCGCTTTGTGAAACGTCAACACACATGTCACTTTACATAGATAAGACACCTACGAAGTCAGAAGGTCGTTGTCACTGATAATGACCAGCTATATAAGTTTGGACACCTCTCATGCTCTGAAGACAGCGGTCTCCACAGAAGGTGCTTAAAACAGGTACGTTGGTCAGAAGCTGTTGGAGTTTGAGTTCCTAAGAAAGATTCTGCATCATGCAAAAACGATTATAATCAGTTTAACCAGACTGTCGCAACCCGCTGCTATCTTGACAAACAATAGACATTCCAGATAAAACGTTCGAGTCATGTTTCCATTCAATGAAGGAGTGCCTGAACTCAGCTATTCATAAGTAGGCTAATTTACAAAATACCATCGGATCTTATGCAAAAGGAATGGAAAATTACCTTGATTACATGAATTCTCTTAGATTTGGAAGGTTTATAGTGGCACAATCTATATTTTCAGAACAAGCACCGATTGAGTAGAAACTAAGGTTGGCAAGTTCTATTTAAGGAAACGATTATGTCTTAATGTTAACAGATTATAGTTGTCATGCTGTGTATTAACAGAGTTATTTGTTTTTCAGTTTCACCATGTTTTGGTTGCTTGTCCTTGTCGGCGTTGGTCTAACCAATGCTGATGACAGGTATGCCTTTGTTGTTTTTGAAACAAAAACAGCTCCAAATAGTGAAACGATCATGGGAATCAGCTGACAAATCCGCCATATTCACTACTTATTGCCATTCGTTCAATCCAATCTCAAAGAGGCACATATCCAAGTGTTGTACACAAATGGGATTTCCTCTCGTATCAAGTTTTCATTGAAATACTATTGAAAATGGACACCCCAGTGCGTTGTAAAGTCAATATATTCCCCAAAGGTTTTTCTTTACTTGTAAGCATTAGAATATCAACTCACCAGTCGTAGTGCAGGAGGATTCCTGTTCGGGTTCTGGCAAAACAACTTCCATTTTTAGGCACATTTTGGTAAATGGCGGATGCTACAAGTCAGCCTTTCCGGGAACACCTTGTGTCCTCACTGAGTCTCATTGATCTTATCGCATAAGTTATGTTTCCCATTTCACCAAACAGAATTTGTGTCTGAGGAAAGCTCAGCACAGTTTTAGAAAGCTCAGTTCGAACAGATTTTAATAAATCAAGCAAACCCCTCTAACGCGACGTAGAAATAGTACCTACTATGAACATACACTTCAGAGCAACCATTGATTGATCTTGTCTCTTCTCTAGTTCTGGTGGCTCCTATCTCATTACATCCTCGAGATACCTGCAACCAGGGATGCCGTTTAACGTAAGCATCGACATCCTGAACACCACCGACACTGTTCATATACAGGCGGAAGTGCAGCGTGTATGGAACAACTATACGAACATCTATAGGATCCCTATAATGATGGCTAAGGGAGACTTTACTAAAGGTAAATGGAACTAGAAGTAGTTGTTGAACTGAAGTCACAAGTTACCTAACATTTTGCGGTAACAGCCTTCTCCTTTGCAGACACAATATATTATGCGTCGTTATAAATTTTAGGGCAGGGTCTAATTATAAGATTAACGGCATTTGTTCACTTGATTTATCTGTTGGGAAGAGACAAGGAGTTAATGTGGAAAAATGCTAATTGTGATCTCTTACATTCATCCTAATATTTATCCTTGGTGTCCTTAAGCCAATATCCGGTGTACCCAGCCGTGATCTTGCTGGAATATTGCTAAATGCGGCTTAAAACAATACTCACTCACTCACTCCTTGGTATCCTTGGTTAAATGAAAACCGTTATCATAGGTCTACGACCTGCATCATTGCTGCCCATCCTCAAACGTTGTGCCAGTATACTGTCAAATAACCTAACCACTGCTCAATGCAACATCAAAGTAAACCCACTGACTCACTGTTAAATTCCCATTTCAGGAACAACAGGCACTCTGTCCATGAATGTACGTATGAGACTTTGGTGTGAAGCATACAAAATGAGAGTATATGATATTCGAGTTCTCAACTATCTATTTCTATCTCTTCCTGATATTCCTTCACCCATATTCAACAATTATTAAATAAAAATCAAGAATATTCTGAAAACATTTTTGAGTTTCATTTAAGCATGATGTTATTGATATTTTCAGATTCCAAGTCACGTTGAAAATGGTCGTTATAGACTACATGTACGCGGTAGCGGTGCTCTGCAGTTTGAGCGAGAACAAAGCGTCTACCTCCGTTCCAAGTCTATCTCTGTCATGATTCAGACAGACAAGGCCATGTACAAGCCCGGACAGATGGGTGAGTGTCCCCTGTGTTTGGAGAAGACCTTTGATACTGCCATATATTCTTATAAATCATCCGATTGTTACTGAAAACAGCTGTAACTTTATCAAATATGGATCACAGTTATGTCTTCTCCACAACCTCAGTCGTATAGTCGTTTATGCACAATACATATTTGTCATTAATCATTGATATTTTTTAAAATGAAGAAATTTTGTACTTCACTGTCCGAAAACTCTTATATGAAAACAGACAAAACATATCGTGCTATGTTTTTCATCGCAAAGCTTGCATTCCTGAATGTATTTTGTATGGGATCTAGCCCTGGATAAAGGTAATACAAGATTCAATTTGCCTTCCAGTGCATTTCCGTGCCTTTGGTGTGTATCCCAATCTGCAAGTATACACTGGAGCTTTTGACATTACTCTTCTTGTAAGTTATAACCTGTCTTACAAAATATGTTCAAGATCTATAAGGACACATTTCTATGCAGGGATAAGATAAAAGAAGACAATGCAAGAACATATATACATATTCCACACCACAACAAAGAGACCCGGGGGGGCCGATAAGCCTAGTGGTTAAAGCGTTCACTCGTCACTCCGAAGACCCTGTTTCGATTCCTCACATATGTACAATGTGTGAAGCCTATTTCTGGTGTCCCCCGCCGTGATGTTGCTGGAATATTGCTAAAAGCGGCGTAAAATTCAACTCACAACTCACAAAGAGACCTGGCCTCACTTTCACGTCTCCGTTAATGATGGGTCAGTGGGAGAGTACATAAGCATCATTCCAGCAATATCACGGCAGGGACACCGGGGTTTCACCCACGGGGGGAGTATAACCACTAGGCTACTCACTTTCCCTAGTCACAAGTGAAATATTGAGGAGGTGTAGATAATCAGACGTCTTTCATTACTAATTGTTGCTATATACAATTGTAAAGATTGTACCTTCAATATTCCTTCCATACATGATATACTGAGTGATCTAGAATATATTCATTACCTTTACACTACAAAAAGATCAGCGATATTCTATAATTATCTATTTTCCTCCATGTAAGTATGAATGATGTAGAGGAAAGATTTTGGTTGTATGCAGGACCCCAGCAGAAATATCCTGAAGGAGTGGACGGCTCTCCATGACGCTTCTGGAGTTGTGGCTGGAGAGTTCCAGCTGGCAGACCAGACTGTTCTGGGAGACTGGACAATCAAAGTCCAACCAAGGGTTGGTTTCAGACTCTGTCCTCTTCGTACTGACACAAGTATTTTAGGAAAGACATGCACCTGATATGTTTAATCAAGATCGATGACATGCATTTTCTGGATTTGTGTTAGTTTTTGCAAAAAAGTTGAGTGTCATTTTTGAAAATACTCTGTCAATCTAAATCTAAGAGTATGAGTTGTAATGTCTTCATGCATATGCTTATTCGTTGTAGGAAATCATACGAGGGATGGGTTTAACATTTTCCCAAAAGTCATAGAAGATCTGAAATAGTATAGATGTACTAAATACATCTCCACGTCTATCTGAAGTGTCATAATCAACGTTTTTTGTACTTTCAGGATGAAGTCATCATGACATCTAAAAGCTTTACAGTTGCTGAGTACCGTAAGTATAGATAGAACCTTGCCAATATATAATTTCATATACTCAGTTACACTTTTTCCATTACCAGTTTTAATTCATAACAATTCATTGTTATCTTAAATTTTTCAACCAAAGTGTAGTTGAAAATATTACATTTGTTAAAACAATTAATTAACATCACCATATATAATAGTGTTTATTTAATTCTTGAACATGTTTATATTTCATTTGAAAAAATGGAAAACGAACGTCACTGATATTTCAGAACTGCCTCGTTTTGAAGTAAAGGTGGACCTTCCTTCGTTTGCTCTGACATCTGACAAGATGTTGTCTGGCACGGTGACGGCCAAGTATGTTTCATATGCCTCTGAAACTAAACCCTGATCCTGTTATCTTAAATTTCAATCTTCATAACGCACCCAGAATCTTATCTTCAACACATACGACAACCTTGCGTTATCTCAAGAAAACAAGAAACAGATAAAGGGGTCACACTCTCGTTTTCAACACAATTTGAATATGTTCCTGTCCTTACTAGGTACACCTTCGGCACACCAGTGAAGGGGATGGTGGAGCTACACACTCAGATGCAAACAGGCAGCGACTATTGTGGAAGACCGCCCAAATATGTTGAGTTGGCGTTTCCGGTAAGTGCTTACCAAATTTGGTTCAGAACATGTGATCATCTTTTTGCAAAAAACGGAATGTGTAATGAAAGTTGGATACATTTGCGAATCAGCGTCTTCAATACAAATGTATAATCACATGCATGCTGACATATTCCTCTATCTTGGGCTTGTTTAAGCTGCAATAACATTTTCAGAAACAACTAAAACACCGAAATAGCATTCGGATGAGGGTGAATGTGTTAGTGAGCCAATATGATGAAATGACCATGATGCCCCAAATAAAGCTGATATGAAATAAATGTACTTCATATGTCTAATCACAGATTGATGGGGAAGCCAAATTTGAAATACCTATGGCTGACATCATGCGCCTCCAGAGGTATTTGGATGGCTACTCTGTCGCCGTTGTGGCAATCGTGAAGGAGGGGCTAACTGGAGTGAAACTAAACGGAAGCAACACTGTCAAGTACCACCAATACCCCTACAAGATTGAAGTCCTCAACTCCAGCCCTAAAACATTCTCACCCAAACTACCATACACAGCATATGTGAGTGTCATGTTAGAATACAACTTAACATGTGTACCATTTTAACCTTTATGTTACAAATTTTACAAATAGTAGAAATGTTCTCTCTCTCTTCTACATTTACACATTACATAACAGCAACTTCCATACACAGCATATGTGAGTTGAAATTTAATAACACACATAAAATATCAACATTTTTTGTCATGAAAACCATTGAATACTTCACACATATATTTTAAGTTATACAATGTGTTATGTTTAGCTCTCTTCTAAATTTACACATCATACAACAGATCAAGGTGTCCCAACAAGATGGCCGCCCTGTGAGCGACCTCAGCAGCCCTGTTGGAGTGTACACTTGTGTCACATACCGTATTGTCCAAGATGACCAGTCCGAGTACTCCTGCTCATCCTTCACCGGCAACTACGGCCTCCCACCCACAAACTACACCATCCCTGCCTCCGGCATCATCCCCGTGGACATGCGCATCCCCGAGAACGCCACCAGCATTGATGTGAAGGTAGGATACAAAACAAAAACAATGTATTCCCTTTCGTTATTTACATTGTTAAAACATCAATAGTACAAAACAACTCGGCTAGGTTGTAACTTGATATACTTGTGGCTGTGTATGTGTATCATTCATCAGTTTGACTCTTACCCTAATATACTTTTGAGGAAACGCGTAAATGATAAAGGTGTGCCTGTCACCGATCAGAGACCAGGATATTTGATGATGTAAATTTTGGGACCTTACATTAAATCCACGGGTCACTCATGTCCCGACTCAAAATGACTGAGCAAATATTTAAAGGTCATTACATTCATTATGTGATAACAGATGATGCATTAAAAGCGTGTTTATCAAATACATTTAAGTTATCTTCAGATAACATTCTTGCATTCAAAATTCTAGGTTCACTACAAAGAAATATCGGATACTTTGTCGGTGAAGCAAAAGGACTCCCTCAGCAGTAACTACATGCAGCTGCGACTCACAAACAAGGGTCTGAAGGTAGGCTCAATCTAAACATTGCTGATTCAGTGGCACCGGGGAGATGGTAGGGGAGGTGGCGATTGATTGGCTAGGGGAGCAGCGAGACTTTTGAAGTTTGAATAAGGGTCTCAAGGTAAGCTCAATCTACTCATTGCTGAATCAGTGGCACCGACGATTTAATATTGGGGAGATGGTAGGGAGTTGGAGATTTACTGGCGTTGGGAGCAGAAGGTCTTTTGAAGTTTAAAGAATGTATTATTTACGCCATACTCACCAACAAGTGTCTCAGCAAGGTAAGCTCAATGAGACCGATCATTTGAAATCCGGGAGGATGTAGGGGAAGTGGCGATGGGTTGGCTCGAGGAGCAGAGTACCTTTGAAGTTTGGTATTATTTATGCCGTTCATTTCTTTTGTTTTTTAAAAAATCAGAAACAATGTATTCATTGCTAGTACAATGGCACCGACGATATAAAATTGGGGAGATGATAGGGAAGGTGGCAATTTATTGGCTTGGGGAGCAGAGAGTCTTTTGAAGTTTGAAGAAGGTAGACTCAATGAAACCTACCATTTGAAATCGGGGAAGTGGTAGGGAAGGTGACGATGGATTGGCTAGGGGAGCAGAGTCTTTTGGAGTTTGGATAATGTATTATCTATACCAGGCATTTTCTATTTTTCAAACAGTTAAAAACATTTCTAATTCAATGGCACCAACGATATGAAATCGGGGAGATGGTAGAGGAGGTAGCAGGCAAATGTAATTCAGAAAATTGTTTCATTTCTTTTTCATAAATATTCTGAGACAATTTAAGTAATCGCAGTCCCCAAGCCTTCTTCGTAGAATATTGAATTTTCGGTCCCTAAGTAAATATACTGTCCATCTTATAAACTTTTAACTGTGTAAATGATATGAAATAGTTCTCTACTGTTTTCAGTAATACATGTTTTTTTCATTTTAGGCGGGTCAGGCGGCAACGTTCACTATAGAATTGACCGAAGATGTTCCGTTCATTACCTACGAGGTAATCGTCCGAACAAGATAGCTCTATTGGACATAGTGCGGCTAGATTGCAAAACACCCCCAACACAAAAATAAACCTTCTCACATATTTCCGTGTCCCTAAAATAGTTTGTCCAAAAGTTTTGCGCAAAAATATATTTGAAACTTTTTGTTCAGTGTTAAATATAAATTTAGATATTGAAAGTTGTTCATTTTGTGTATATAGGTATTGTCCCGGGGAACTGTTGACATCACTGATCAAGTTAGTGTTGGGGGACAAAACCCCGTCCAGTTCAACGTTCCAGTCTCTGCTACAATGGCCCCAGAAGCTCACATCATTGCTTACTACGTCAGGAAATCTGGGGAGGTTGTAGCTGATGGCCTTAGTTTCAGTGTGGATGACATCTTCGACAACAAGGTAAACTTTTGTAGACAAACACAGAAAAAAATAGATCAAATGCCAATCCTCACTTTATTTCGTGTAACACATAATTCTTAATATATCACAATGAACCGTTGTAAAATGATTGTAAATCGAGACTGATTAATCAATCTTTCAACGTTTCAGGTGTCCATTGACTTTAGTCGCAACGAGTCAAAACCTCATGAAAACATCGATGTCTTGGTCAGCGCCGATCCCCTGTCATCTGTCAATCTTCTGGCTGTCGACCAAAGTGTTCTTCTTCTGAAGTCCGGAAATGATATTACCACAGATCAGGTAAAAACACTTTAAAAAAAGAAAGAGATTAAAGAAAGATTAAACAAGAAACGGAATCAAGGTAAAGAATCTCCAGATCTCCAGCCTTAATCCACTACCATATGCATTATTTACTGGAGCACACTTAATGTTCATGTACCGTGAAAAACTTCCTGTTTCATGAACAGGTTCTTGATGAACTGAAGACGTACAGCTCTGGACAAACTGATGGAGAATTTTCACCGGAAGTATTTGCCATTTCAAGCAGTTCGACACAAGCTTCTAATGTCTTCTCGGTTAGTGACCCTGTTTTCTGTTTATGAATTGAGGTTTTAACGTACATTTCTACCAAATGTTGCACACATATGATAGTTCAGTTAAATCTATCATGCTGATGTAAATAGGTTTCACATAAACTGGATACCAAGCTTTGACGTAGATCACACTGTATAATTCTGAACCTCACTAACTTGGAACCTTTTCAGGATGCTGGTCTTCTCGTTATCACTGATGCTAGATACTACGACTACAACTACTATGCCTCGAATAAAGGTGAGGTAGATGACTTAATGTTGTTCATGCTGTATAAATATACTTTCAACAGTTCTATTCATGATGCTAAGTTTTAAAACGGAGGAAGTATCAGATCAAAGAGTTAGACATTTACGGAGTCAATATTTGTGCCACTCATCGAAGGGCAAATGTGTTATGATTATAGGTTTTGCGAGTGAGGCGTTTCACCGAGTTTTGCATTACTTAAGAGAGATGGCTGCAGGCGACACTTGTAATGGGCTGCCAAGTTTTACCAACATGGGAAATCAAATCCAGGAATTTAGCCTCAACCACGCCATTTGCCTATCACTTTTTTTAACTTTTGGTATTATAGAATACTCTCAAATCATACTTTTTATATGTATACCTACCTACCTACCTACCTACCTACCTACCTACCTACCTACCTACCTACCTACCTACCTACCTACCTACCTACATACATACCTACATACATACATACATACATACATACATACATACATACATACATACATACATACATACATACATACATACATACATACATACATACATACATACATGAAGAACTGATACTATTGAAAGCTGTAACGAATGAATACCTCACTGTACCTCATTTGTAATGTATGTGTCTTGTGTGTTATGGCGCTCAAAGAAGGTGTGCAGATGTTCAGTTGTTCTACTCAATATTGTGTTCACCACTAGAGGGTAATGACTGCACACAGGATCCATTCAAGAAATTCCAACTGGATAACCAAACTGCTACCACCGTTTATCGCCTGGGGAGCACGACAATGTCTATTTTGTGATGTGTTGCAGGACCGATTGGTTACACTCCGATGCCTGGTGCCACACCTTATGCTCCACTAGCAGGAATGGGACACTCATCAGGTTTGAAGGAGGTGAAAAGGGTTCGAAAGAACTTCCCAGAAACCTGGCTCTGGGTTAACAAGACAGTAGGGTAAGTATATATAATCCTACGATAAATGGACTAGTTGGTACGAAATGCTACTGACTAGATTAATTGTTCATTTTAATTCGATGAATTTGATGATGTGTAAATCGGTTAATAACTGTTGTATGAGACGTCTTTTAATCAACACATTTAATTTGTCCAGAGCTGACGGTAAAGCCACCATCAGTACCACCGTGCCTGACACTATCACTTCCTGGATCGCCAGCGCCTTTGCTGTCAACTCCGCCACAGGACTTGGTGTAGCCCCGTCTACTACAAAGGTATTAAAGGACGGTTGCTGTCCGAGATATTACATTGTTTACTTCGTCCCTGCAAATAAGGAGCTTGCCTGAAGCCCGAGGTATTACAGTATTTGCTTTCAACATAGCAATTACTTCACTTTCATCTCATGTGGTGGCGCGTGGTCCTGTGCACAGAGTTCAGGTCACAAATCAGTTGAAGTTATGCAACGTCGAGCTCGGACAATCCTTGGATGGGTGACCGTGTTTGGCAGCCTGACTCCTGAGAGTTTCTAGGACTTCAGTCCTGCCCCACAACGAAGCACATGTAATGCATGTGGTCTCACCTTAGGCAAGTGAGTTTGTTCAAATTGCCTCTGTTCACCCAGCAGAAAATGGGTACCCGGTGGGGTAAAGTCATGTGACTATAACCTTCTAGTGCCTAACAGGCAGCTTGGGTTATCCGGGGTAATAAGAATCATCTTCTGATTAAGCGCCGCGAGCAATCACTTGGTGTTTGGAGACTGTGCTCTATTGAAGATGACTTATGATTAAAGTAGTTTTCTTTGTATAGTGAAGGAAGAGAATGAGTATTTATTGTCAATCTGACCCTATTCACACCACTTGTTCAATTCAGATGGCAAGCACTTTATCGGAAAACAAAGTTAATTAAATGGAATACAACATTTGCTGCAATCTTATTTCTTACAATATTTTGTTAAATGTGAAAGTGATCCCTGAAATCTTTCGGGCCTGTCACTGCACATGAACCTTGTTCCACATGTGTACCTTGTTTTTCTCTCCCCAAAAGTGAAAAATAACCATGCAGAAACTCTGGTCCTCGAGTACCCCCTATCATTCCAAAATCTGAAAACGCAAATGTTCAACAACTTTACACATAAAACTGATATTTTTTTTCAGCTGCGTGTGTTCAGCCCCTTCTTCGTGAGCTTGTCCATGCCTACCTCGGTGTTACGTGGAGAACAGGTCGTCATTCAAGCCAGTATCTTCAACTACCTCCCCAGTGATGTTGATGTGAGTTAATGAAAAAAACAAATTCCATCGTTATCATCCACATATCAGTATAACACAATATGCATCTTTATATAAAAAGAAATGGACGAGGCATAAACTTGTTACGACATGTTTGACAGGTGGTGGTGTCATTGCCAACGTCTACTGACTACACCAACGTGGTTGTCGACAGTACTGGGAAGACCAGGCAGGAGTCTAAGGACCAAACACATTACATCACGGTAGGTCGACATGGTGCTGCAAACGTGTCTCAGTATTTATTGTGTGTTTTCTTATATTATATGTTTTAAATGTTATCTTAAATTACATGAATAGAAATGGACTGGGCACAAGGTAAAACAAATGTGTTTTTTCGGTTTATGCACCAAAAGGAAGAAACATTAGCCCTATCAAACCTTGTTTTTTTGTTTTGTTTTTTATTTTGTGTGTGTGTGTGTGTGTGTGTTTGTGTGTGTGTGTTTTTCTTCTAGCATGAATTCACCATCACCCAAACCTGTGTCTCCACAGATGAGTGCACCATGTCGCCCCATGCCCTTCTAGCCGAGGACTTTCTATGAAAACTAATTAAATGAGTTTTCACATGGGTTGCGACAATTACACTCTGAATCATCGTATGTGTGTTTCCTGAATTCACAATAATTCAAGGCACTACTGCCATTGTGTATTTATATTCGTTTTACCTGTATGGTGAAATTGGGAATTGTGTGAGCACAAACTGGATTCTGAATCAAGGATAGCTGAGTGTTTATTTGTGGAATGTGTAATTTGCTCCTCATTTCAACAAATTAGTATATCATCATTCCTTTCAAGTCGATATTGGCATAATCCTTTTTGCAATTGTTCTGAGCGCTATACACTGAGTCTTACTATGATTTGGTGATCTCTCTCAAGGTCAAATCCAACGAGCCCCAGACTGTGTACTTCCCTATCATTCCATCATCTCTGGGAGCTATCGACATCGAGGTGTCAGCACGGACAACTCTAGCCGCTGATGCTGTCAGAAGACAGCTCAATGTCCAGGTAATTAGTTTAGTGAAAAAAGATTATGTGAAAAATATTAATATGTTAACATTTAAATTGATATATAATAATTTCAGTCTAGGTTAACACAACCGCAAAAACGTATTGAATTTAGAACGTCCATATTTTGTGACTTTTAGGTCGAAGGCATCCCCAAAGAATACAACACACCTGTCTTCATTGAGCTGACCCCAGGTGGTGCTGACTTCAACCAACAGGTGGCACTTTCACTACCACCAGAGACGGTAACTGGTTCAGAGAAAGTCAGGGTCAAAGTAACAGGTAGGCGTACTGATTAACATTTATATGTTCAGGTAACTGTCAAAAGCTGCACAACCAGTTGAAGATAGTGAAACTGGTTCAACTAGTGAAGGATCAGTGCACAACATGTACATCTCATTTGACGTGTTAATTGTCAGCTGTTCATATCACATAGGCCAATCCAGATGTTTCACTTTGCTAAGGGATACTTTTCTAGCATGGTACTTGTTACAAAATCGCGAATCTCCATTGGTTTACGTATCATCTTCCATAATAGCTAAATAATGTGATTTTGACTTATCGTGTAGGTGACTTGATAGGCGCAAGTCTTGACAATCTGGAAAACCTTCTGGCACTTCCGACTGGATGTGGTGAACAGAACATGATGAACTTTGCACCAGATGTATATGTGGCCGATTACCTGTATGCAACTAATCAGATCACACCTGCCTTGGAGTCGAGGATCATGAGCTATCTGGAGCTAGGTATGTATACACGTATGACTAGCCTTGTGATATAATGAACCCGTGAATCACGGCGGGGGCACCAGAAACGTGCTTCACACATCGAACCGGCGTGACGAGCGAACGTTTTAACCACTGGGCTTCCCCAATGCACAACCGTTATTATTAGCCCCAACGGCTACAAAGAAGGAGACAACCCGCATACAATCGTGCAAGGGACGGTTGGGTGACCCAGTGGTTAAAGCGTTGATTCCCCAGATGGATACGACCCGTAAAATAAGCCTCGTGATGTAATGAGTGACTTAACCTTATCACGTTATGGATAATGGTATCTGTGTTATCTTAAAGACTGCGGTGGGATCATCTTCTGGAACTACTTCTCTTAAGCTCCAATATACCCGTGTGATATTTCACAATAAACTTATACCTTATGTTCCCACCAGCTTCTTCGGGAACTATTTCTCATAAGCTCCAATATACCTATGTGATATTTCTCATTAAACTAATACTTTATGTTCCCATCAACTTCCTCGGGAACTACTTTTCATAAGCTCCGATATACCTATGTGATATTTCACAATAAACAAATACTTTATGTTCCCATCAGCTTCTGTGGATGATTTACAATGAGTGAAAGTTTCTGGTAACAATGTTCCTGAAACGTCTGCGTGCAATACGTGCATACCCTACAGACCAAAAGTGATTCTGTCATACATAACTTGCGCTCTAATGTATTTCGAAGTTGGTTGATCTTTCCTCCAAAAGATGTTCTCTACTTCCCTTTGTCTTTCTTCAGGATACCAGAGGGAACTGGCCTATCAGAGATATGATGGATCCTTCAGTCCTTTCGGAGACCGAGATGAGGCAGGACACATGTGGTGAGTTTCCACTGTCCCTTCAAACAGAAGCTGCAATCAGATGCAAACTGCCAGAACAGTCCCATTGTGGTAGCGTTCTTAACTAATATTGAGTGGATTCTAACATTCAGATTTGTTTCATAATCCTCAGGCTGACTGCATTTGTAGCCAGAACTTTCCATCAGGCAAGACCCTACATCTTCGTGGGCAACCAGACTCTAGGAAATGCACTCAACTGGATGGCCAGCAGACAGAATCTCGATGGGTCCTTCAATGAACCTGGACTAGTTTTTGACAGACAAATGAAGGTAGTTATCATGCCCACTACTCACTCAATATGTCAAATCGCTGTTATTTCACCCAAGAGACACTGGCAGACAACTAAATGTAGTGCTTTCTTTCACACATGACTTGTCAATAGCTAAGGTTAAACGTGTCTGTTGTTTATCTTATTAGATGGTTGTTTTTTGTTTTATTTTAGAGCTCCAAAGCTTCATTGACTGCTATGGCCTTGCTCGCCTTCCTTGAGAACCAAGACATTAGCGGGTTTGGTGTAAGTACAAATACTGTTCCTTCCAGATTTTGTAATGATAGACTTAAATGTAGAAATGGCTGACCAAAACAAAAATACACAACAAAACATCAGTGATCGAACAGAAGTATAATAAACTTGAAACCGAGCTTGAAAAACACATGTTTATCTAATTAACAGATTAATGAGTACACGCTGGGAAACGCCACTGTGAATGCCACAAATTACCTGGAGTCAATGGCTCCCTCTATCACGGATCCCTTCACTCTTGCCATTGTCAGCTACGCCTTGTCTGAGGCTGGCAGCTCAGTAGCGGATGTCACGTTCAACAAACTCAACGCTGCAGCTGATGTTAAAGGTAAATTGGTTATGCATTGATGCCACTTATACAACATTACTACATTATCAACTGTAGATATCTCCGCCGTCATATAGCTGGAATATTGCTGAGTGCGGCGTAAAACTAAACTCACTCACTCACTCTGTAGATATCTCAGCTTCATTGAAAGCATCATTATACGAATGTGATACAGTTCTTGAGGTACATCCTTTGTCTTTTTGTCGTTGTGATGTCTTTGGTACACACTGCATAATATAAAAACGTTTGCTGAAAAGTTGTGATCATTACATTATTTTCAGGTACACTCAAACACTGGACCGAACCCACTACCGCCTCCTCTAACTACTACACAAAATGGACTCCTCCACACACCCAAGCCCAACCAATTGACATCCAGACTACAGCCTATGCCCTACTGGCGTCGTCTTCACGTGGTGATCTCAAAGGAGGTCTTCCAATCACAAACTGGTTGACGTCACAGAGGAACCCTTATGGCGGCTTCTCTTCAACGCAGGTCAGTGTGTAGTCATGGTGGTCCGATGTCCCCGTGTTAATCAAACGTTGAGAAATGCAAATTCTTTACTAAGTCTGTGTGCAGCTTCGTGTTGGATACAGTTTGAACTGGTAAGAAAGAATCAATCAAAGTTCATTATATGTTCGCTGAAAAGACATCCCCACGTGCCGAATTTTTTGGACCTGCGTTCTTCAGGGTTAAGAAAACAGACATGGCGATGACAAACCACAGATCATGAAACAGACGAAGCAGGGATTCGAACCCATGACCTGTGGGTCAGTCTAAGGAGAAAGGAAGGCTCATACATAATTGGTGTTACGCAGCAACAGGTTACTTCATAACTTTCCCCATGTCTCTAGTTACTTCATTTTATTAGTCTGCTTACTCAAACCTTGCATATTGACAGGACACAATGGTGGCTCTGCACGCACTCACTGACTATGCCCGACGTGCACACACTTCCGGATTCCAAGTAGAGGTTGACATCAAGAGCGGAAGTGACAGCCAGCACATATCTGTGACAGACAACAACGCACTTGTGCTGCAGTCTAGAGAGGTAGGCTGGAAATAACTTCGATAATCATCTGACAAATGCCTTCAAGCAAAGATTTGAATCACAAATGAAAAAGAACACAAATCGGGGAATGACGAATAATATTTGTACTGGAATTCTCGTGAATTCATTTATCCAGACACACGGGGAAGGCTTGGATATCTCAACACATGTATAACAACTGTTGATTTTTGTGTATCATGTTTTTGTCCCCAGTTGACGACATTCCCCAAACAAGTATCTCTCACTGCCACTGGTAAAGGTGTTGCTTATGCTGAGGTGAGACATCAACTTATTCTCCTTATGAAAACCACAGGCAATTATGATTCAAAAACTCTTTTGTTATAAGAACATTTTTTCAAAGTAAAGACGTAAATATATCTTGGTCTGTACATGTCATCTGTTTGGGTATATGACTGGAAAATTATACCTTCACTTTGAACACGAGTTCTAGTGGATTTATTTCATCCAGACTGTTCGTTGTATACAAATTGTAATGTGAAATTGAAACTGAAAAATATGTTTGTGTTTTGAAACATAAAACAAACTAATACCCTGCCTCAATAAAGTCCCGTCCCACCTACCATCGACACATTCACACTGAATAACGTATGTCAAAGAATGAAAACCCTAATAGTTCTTAATCCGCGTCTAGGTTGATGTGTTCTTCAACGTGGAGGCTGAGATCGGCAAACCATCCTTTGACATCAGCACCGTACTCCTTGATGACACCATCAACAACTTCAGACTCATGACCTGCACCAAGTAAGGAGGGGTCAACAGTTTTAAACAAAGAAACAATCGAAAGAAACACAGACTCATAATATAACCGGAATTTGAATGGACTCTGCTTTAAGCAGATATTTCCATATATTTGAAAAGGGTTTTGTTGCTTTCAGTATCTAGCAGTTGTTTGTTTCTTAGTTGTTTAACCCTAACTACAGCCATATTCCATCTACAAAATGCCTGATGGTGAAACTTTCGACCCTGTTGGCTGGTCCAAAAATCATTACAATGTTTTGTATACTAGCCACATAAAGAAACGGTGCACACAGAAGATGCCTTCATAATTGGAATACAACACAGCAAAGACGAAATGATGTAGACACGTTATAAGCTGAAGTATCTGACCACAAGAAAATGTCAAAAGAACATGAACAATATCCGTAACGATGACGTCAGAAGTTCAAAATCGAGTAGGGGGTCACACGACGAAGTCACAAAGTCAATAACGGGTATGACCACCGTGTGCGTGAAGCACAGCAGTGCATCGAAGACGCATAGAGGCTAGCAAATGAGCATTGAAGGACTGGGGAATGGTCTGGGACGTGGTCACTGCTGTCAGGAACCTGTTTCTGAGATGAGTCACCTGAATCCATCTGTCTTGTCTTGGCGTCGTTACGTCGGGAACGCCCAGAACGTGGGTGGTCGGCGACGTCATTACTGTTTCGATAACGCCTGACCCATGCAGATATCGTGTTACGATGGCATTGGAAATGTGCTGCCACCTGTTGTTGGCTCATTCCTGCTCGAACCATTCCAATGGCTTCATGACGTTGAGCAGATGTTAATCTTGGCATGATGTCCATGTGACTTCTCATGCGAATTGGTGAACGTTTGAATGACCAAAGATCAAGCTTTCGACAGTGACAGCAATTTCAGAGTTTCACATCTGTACGGGCTGCACGTGCAGTAACACATTGCAAGGCCTTAGGCCACCGTCAATGACGTCACGTCGTCTGGCACGTGCATGAGCATTTGATTGTCTCCAACACCTGCTATGTTCACAAATGTATTTATGTATAAATACGCTGTGTGCCTATATTTATATTTTCTGTGTGCACAGTTTCTTTATGTGGCCAGTATATATGCAAGAGACAAAACTCTTCGCATAATTCTAACAAATTTATTTGCACTGACAGCGACAAATACCATGTTGAAATATAAGATTTCGAGAAATGTTGGAGAGAATGGAAACATATTAAATGTTCGATCCTTCAAAGAAATAATTGTGGTTAATGTTTGTTTTGATTAGGTGGTTAAAGAAAGGATCCAGTGGCATGACAGTTATGGAAATATCTATCCCATCAGGCTTTGATCCGGATATGACGTCAATTGGGAACGTCGCTGGCCTTAAACGTGTTGAACGACGAGGAAGGAATGTTGTTGTTTACTTTGATGAAGTGAGTTCTACTTGATCTCATCCTAGTATTGTATCATCTTAGCGTTTCAAAACTTAAGTCCTCTCCCCAGATTCAAACTGATCATGACATATGACACACATTTCTGTCCTTATCTCAGATCGGCACAACGTCCATTTGCTTTGACATCCTGTCCACCAGAACCGGCATGGTGACGAACAACCAGCCCAGCTACGTCACAGTCTACGATTACTACCAGCCCAGTGAGTATAGGCCCTTAAGTAACTGTTGGTACAGTTGAAGACGGCATTTTTTTACCAGTAATCATGTCTTTTTATCTTTTACGGAAGTTACAGAAAACTGAACTAGAAATGGTCTCCTTGTTACCGGATTCATACGAAATTGTAATCCGGAGTACTCAAGAACGTAATTAGTAGATTTTAGAATGACAAACAGATAAGAGCGTGTTTGTGTACATCATACCGGCTATATAAATGGAGTATTGGTGTCAATAGTAACTGTATTTTCTGAGATTTACCGAATACTGAACTAGAAATGTTCACCCTGTTGCCGGATTCATATGAAATTGTAAACCGGAGTACTCAAGAATCCAATTTGTAGATTTTAGAATGACAAACAGATAATAGCATGTTTGTGTACGTCATACCAGCTATCAAAATGGAGTATTGGTGTCAGCGTATGAATTAAATGTGGTTGGTTTGTCTCTTTCAGGTAACCAAGGTGCCACATTCTATGAAACCCGCAGTCTCAAGAAGGCCACCATCTGTGATGTGTGTCGCAAGTGCTGCCCCCAGGTGAGGTCCTAGGTTATCTCCCTTTGGCGTGGTGCTCATTTCTATAAATACTGAATTGGCGGATGGGTAGCCTAATGGCTAATCGCAACGTAAAAGACCCGGATTCGATTCCACACATATAATGTGTGAAGCCCATTTCTGGTGTCCCCCGCCGTGATATTTCTGGAAATTTTGCTAAAAGCAGTGAAAAAACATATCCATTCACTCATTAGAAATACTAACATTTTGTACCTTATATTCAAAGATTTGCTAAATTGTAAAGTATCGATATCTTACTGTTTAAGAGAGAACTTTGTTTCAAACTAGGAACTCCAGTATCATTGAATTGTGCTTCGTATCTACTACATTAGTAAAGTTAAAGTTGATTGATGATGCTTGGTTAAGTCATTTGAAATGCTTGATGTCTATTTTCAGGCGTAAGGATGACGAAAACAGATCAAGATGGATTATGTTCATTATGTTAACATAAAAAATAAATGCCAGATAAAAGGTATACTGGTTGGTCGTTTTTTTGCAAGAGGCAGGCCATCCTCATTATCAGGCAATGCTTTATTTGGATATTATACCTGTGTTCTTTCTTATGAGTTCAGTTGAAACCAAATGTTTAGTAAGTCTTAGTAGAATTTCATAATGTATACTGGACATGTCATGTGTATATATACACAGTGTTATGATGAAGCAAAACAACAAACAAATGCTGTATGATTTTCCATGGAAATGCAGCATTCCTGAGACTTTATTGAACGTACAAGTCATATGTGCCTGTTTTCCATTGTGAGGAAGGCTTTGTTATATATTTGACTAAAGGAATGAAGAATCAAGAACGGACACCAAGTGTGTTAGGAATGAAATTTGTAATAGAATCGACAGCAAGAAATATGTATACAGCCTTTCACCACTGTCATATTTCAGTGTGAAATACTGTACAAGAGTCAGGAATTCGTTTCATAATATACCCACATCGGAGTGTCATAGCGATCATCTCCCAGATGGAACCTTGGTACCACTGGGTCTCGGCATCGACTGCAGCAGGGTGATTTATGGGGAGATATATTCACATAATGGAACAATACATGCACATGAAGTTCAGCATCCAGTACCACTGCAATATTTGAAACAGGCATCAGCTGCGTGTAGAAACGTGCGATGTATCCACGTCTTGTGTCACGTAGTCTAGGACTGCAAGGCAACGCATAAACTCTGATTAGCCTAAACCCAATGAAAGAAAGGGGTACAAAAATCGCACCCTGCGTTATACAATACGTTTTGTTCCGTTTGGTTTTCCCGTGATACTCTCACCATAGTCTAGGAGTGCAAGACAGTGCTTAAAATCCCGATTAGCCTTTCAAAACCTTATAGGAGAAACGGGTACTTAAACGCGCCCTAAAAAACTACAATGATGACATATATCTCGTTGAAGCAGAAAATACAAGTGAAAACACATCTGATGATAATTCACTAGCAAATTACCTTTTGGCCACAGCCGGCACACTGGGAACATATCTGGCAGAAATTCGACGTCTTCAGTCTACGCGGCTGGTAGGAGACCACAGTGTTATCATCTGTAACAGATAGCACATAACAAGTGACCACAATGTTATCATCTGTGAAAGATAGCACATTACAAGTGACCACTATGTTATCATCTGTGAAAGATAGCACATTGCAAGTGACCACAATGTTATCATCTGTGAAAGATAGCACATTACAAGTGACCACAATGTTATCATCTGTGAAAGATAGCACATTACAAGTGACCACAATGTTATCATCTGTGAAAGATAGCACATTACAAGTGACCACAATGTTATCATCTGTGAAAGATAGCACATTACAAGTGACCACAATGTTATCATCTGTGAAAGATAGCACATTACAAGTGACCACAATGTTATCATCTGTGAAAGATAGCACATTACAAGTGACCACAATGTTATCATCTGCAAAGATAGCACATTACAAGTGACCACAATGTTATCATCTGTGAAAGATAGCACATTACAAGTGACCACAATGTTATCATCTGTGAAAGATAGCACATTACAAGTGACCACAATGTTAACATCTGTAACACAACGCATTACATTTGGTAACATTTTGTGTCAGAACTTAATTAAGTACGTTGTATCACATCCCATAACGTTACCATGACAACATGAATATTATGAAGCAACCATACCGCCAGTCACATAATGTTGTTCCCTTGTTACTTAGCTTGTAAGAGTCCCAATTGGTCCAATATAATATAACTTACTTGGCTTGTAATAATCCACCATGGAAATGTAGACAGGTTTGTTCCCAGCCACCATGCTCGTCCTGGAGCAAGACAGCTTTATGCACGTGGATGTCTTCCCAACCTACACAGAATACATAAGTATGTTGAGCAAAGACACATGGCATATATAACTGGTCTGGATATTTCAGGCCAAACCATAATGTTCAGAAAATAACTATTTCAACTTCAGAGGTATTCACAAACATTGTAATACTATTCATCCATTAGGTGAGGAAAGGGTGATGGGATGAACAATGTCTTTGCTAAAGGTGGTACAGATGTGTAGGTGTGGTGTAGGTGATGTGCAGATTATGACTGAGAGGCCAATGTCCAAGAATGAGGAAGTGTTCATTCAGATGTGTATATTGGGATCTGGTTACAATAGAGTTGTGAAGGCTTATTTCTGACACAATGCGAGTGATGTAAGGTAAAAAATCCAAGTTTGTTTCTCACTTTGAAGCCAATGAAAGAAGCTATGTTGGCATACAATATACCGGTATTTTATACACATTGTCCACCAACTTGTAGCAGAGAATAAACTTACTGCCAGTAACCAGGCCGTAGTGGCTGAGTGGGTTAGATCGCTGACTTTGTGCAATGATGATGAGGTGGCTTACTCTGAGAGTGTGGGTTCGAATCCAAGTTGGGACTCAACCCCAAAAGTTGTAGAATATGTGCTTTACTGAGGATGTGCTATTCCAAAATATAATTATAGAGTATAAACCTACCGAGTCAAAGTAGGCGATGACTTGACCGTCTGTCTGCTCCAGGCGTTTCAGTCCCGCAATGTTGCCTGCGCTGGTGAGATCAGCCGTGAACCCGGAAGGAACCTGGATCGTCTGAACACACATCCCACTGGATCCCTCCTGGTGATGTCTGTCAGAGGAAATATGTATATTTAGAATAAAAATATTTGTATCTGACTCCTAACTGCTCATCTCCCATCTTCCCGAAATGTAGTTGACGCGCCATGTGTGAGTGAGTGAGTTTAGTTTTACGCCGCACTCAGCAATATTCCAGCTATATGGTGGCGATCTGTTAATAATCGAGTCTGGACCAAACAATCCAGTGATCAACAGCATGAGCATCGATTGCGCAATTGGGAACTGATGACATATGTTAACCAAGTCAGCGAGCCTGACCATCTGATCCCGTTAGTCGCCTTTTACGACAAGCATGGGTTACTGAAGGCACATTCTAACCCGGACCTTCACGGGTACGTCATGTGTGCTCTTCACAAGGAACAGAAAAGATATGTCACCGAAAGGCACCTTTGTGCACACAGTGGAACAAGCCAACTAATCCTGCTTAATATCTCTATTTTTTTAGTCCGAAATATACTGATTTAGTGGGGATGGTTGAGTATAAAATAATCAGATTGTGCGTTTTGAGCATCCTTTAATTTGTGCGATATCAGCAGATCATGAAGATTGGAAACAAATAAGGGAACACATGAAAGTACAAGTGTTTTTCCTTTATTCTTTTCCAGGATTCTTCACAAGGTTATGCATTGCACTGTAGGTGAATAAATAAATACATGAACACTTGTACTTTCATGTGTTCCCTTATTTGTTTCCATGAGTATATATACAAATTCTACATTATTACTAACTAACGTGGTATAGTCTGGGGAACAAGCCAGGACGTCATGAGGTGGGAGATCATCGTTTTCGGACACCGTTAATATGTGCATATCTACACAGAGCAAATATGTGATTTACACGACTTGGCCGACTGTGCACACCATATTACAAGGACATGATAGGAACACATACTTGGAACACGTCATGAGAGTAAAGCCGTTGATGGTGTCGTCGAGGAGCACCGTGCTGACGTCGAAAACGTCATTGTCATCGCCCACAGAGTCCACGTTGTAAAACATGCCCAACTAGAAACGAAAGAAAATGTTAAGATACGACGACAACATGAACTAAATTAGTGCCTAGGTATGTGCGAGCATTACGTATAACTGTATGCTGTGGTATGTGGTCTTGAGATCAGGTGAAGCAACGTTCGCCATGGAGATCCCTTGGATGGCCATGATGATGGGTAACCGTGTTTGGCAGCTTGATTCACACACAAAGCACGATGCACACACGTCGTCTCACCTTAGGCAAGTGAGTTTGTTCATAAATTGCCTTTGTTCACCCAGAAGAAAATGGGTACCCGATGGGATAAGTCATATGACCTTCCAGCGCCTCACAGGCAGCGTGGGTTATCCGGGTAATAATGACCATCAAGCCGTATGCGCTAGAATCATGTCGCTGCGGTGTTCTGCGCTCTATTTGTGGCCATATTATTATTATTATTATTATTATGGAAGTGTTTAATTTTATAGGCATGCCAACACAAAGGTACTGCACCTCAACAACAGCGAAACCACTTCCTTCTGCGGAAATCTTCAACACTGATGGAATGAACGATAGCTGAATTCAGAATATAAGATATCATTAGATTCATTTAAAGGTTCGTGAACATTTTAGAAAAGAAAAGATTGCTACACTGACGAAAGGAACAAAGTTGGTACTTATTCTCTGAGGGCGGTGGGGTAGCCTAGTGGTTAAGGTGTTCGGTTGTCACGCCGAAGACCCGGGTTCGATTCCCCACATGGGCACAATGTGTGAAGCCCATTCCTGGTGTCCCCCGCCGTGATATTGCTGGAGTATTTGCTAAAATCGGCGTAAAACTAAACTCACTCACTCACTCCCTGAACCGCATTATTTGCCCTACCACCCAGCCCTCCCTGCAATGCTAAAGCCATAAATGAAGCAAGTCTAGATTTCCGGAGGTTCTGAATCTCCCATCTCACTGGGGCTTCTTTTTAATTTAAAAGGGATTATTTGTTACTATCAAAATTATATATTTTCAGAAGCAAAACGTTAGTATACCGTAAAAGTGGTGACTCATCAATTTCTTGAAATAAGTGATTCTGAAATGGTAAAGTATTTGACATAAGGCTAGTGTCAACCTGCAAAGTGCAACGTTCATCTCAGAAGATGGCTGCATACAAACGCCATGCTTAGCTCCAAATATATGTTCTACATCGTTATTCAGGGTTCTACTATCTGTAACAATGAAACTGACAGTAACTAACATCGATGCTCTGTAGTACGAGGGCGTTTTCGTTGTTGACGGTGACTGTCCTGACTTCATTACCGGCTGTGAGTTTGAGCCTGACGTTGTAGTTGTCGGGTCTGGCGTCGACCATGAACAGTGTCAGAGCTTCGAGGGCCACCGTCGTATCCTGAAGGATTTAGGTAATCTTAGTTACATACAATATACACTACACGCCAAATGAAACGTTACCCTCCTTCCTTTATGAATTACTGAAAAACTATCAAAGATATGTTAGAAGGTATTAGCTTACAAGAAAGCTTAACAACACAGCTTTATGCAAATCCCAAAAAACAATTTTATCAAATGCATTCATATTTAGGTGAAATGCATCCTTTTCAGAAGACTTAAATCGTCCTATTTTCGTCCATGTCGAAATAAACCGACAACTGTGATTTAGATGTCCAAAAGAAACGTTGAATAAAATTCTGCTTTGAGACAAAGATAAACCATTTAAAGTCACCATTGTTCAACTGTTAAAACAAGAAACAACTGTTGTAGAGTATGTAAAATTGGAAAATAATCATTCCTATGATTACAGTCTTTTAAAACATTTTCTGTTGATTTTCATTAGTGAAAACAAGTAAAACGTGTCTTTGGTATTGTGAAAAAGTGTTTACTAATACCTAGAATTAGCTTTGTTAACCTTTTTGTTTGCAAAGTAACATTTTTCCATTTTGTGTGTACACATAGCAATATCAATCGCCAAAACGCAGCAATATTAAGGCAGTATTTGCATCCATTTCACGTGCAGAATGATTCTATAGGGTATAAAGAGAGCCTAGAAGACATGATCTGATACACAAGTACGAGAAATATGCCACGATTAACAGCTGAAGAGAGAGAAAGAGCCATTGGGATGGTGCAGGTGGGGTCGACATACAATGCTGTTGCCAACGCCCTCGGATGCCACCGTATCACGGTTCTAAGACTTATTCAGGGCTTCAGTCAGACTGTCACCGTAGACAGACCAAGAAGTGGACGTCCACGCATCAGACAGGAGGGTAACGTTTCTTTTGGCGTTTAGTGTACAATGGTGCGATACAAAATACAGGATGGTAATCAGACACCTCCGAAGGGATTCAGGTTGATACGAGTGACAGTCAAAAAGTAGTCGGTCTTACCTAGTAAATGATACAAATACAGCTGTTTTTATGTTTTATTTTTCTACATATTATCTGTCAACCTCAAGCAAATTGGTTTTGCTATGTTCCAGCCTTACGATCCCCATTTTGTTTGAAATTTTATCTTGGTACCCCCCAAAAGCGCAAAATCTGCAATAAATGCACCACAAACTTCAGGTAACAAAATATGCAAGAAACATTTTGTGTTTGAGATAGGTAGACGTCTGCAAGAATCAAACTTAGATATTAAAGTGCATAAAAAAGCAATTTGAAAGTACAATCGCTTGTTAAAGTGATTCCCCCGTCATGTTTACTGAAACAGCTTGTTTTGGAGACACTGCCCACCCCCTTTCAGACGACGTAATCATAAGGACATAGCTTATTCTAATGTTTTCACTTTTTCACACATGGTGCTAAAGGTTCAAAGTAAATACTGAATGGTTACACAAGTGTCAACTCTCAGTATATTGTAAACAGGGCCAGCTTGAATATCTGGACACAATGTTTTTGAAAGACTAAAATGGGGGCGTCCTTAAAAGAAACAGCCCCCGACTAAATATGAATCAAGCAATCCAAAGCTTTGACTCTTGATTATGACGGGAAGTCATCCAATACTTTACTAACATATTTTATATGACATTATCTGAGGGCATACCATTATCCAAGAGGTACTAAATGAAGGGTCGTTTTTCATTTTCTGCATTTTTTCTAGAAATATTATACCCCAATGTGTTGTGATGACTAATATCTCGTTAATCACATTACCCACATATGTGAATTTTTTTATACGGCTTTGCTAATGAGTCCTACAAACTAAAATGGAAGCTTTTTAAACATTGGACATCGAGAATATAGTTAGGCCGACTAATGTTTGACCAACCCTCGTATTCTTTCCCTGTAACATATGCTAATAAGTGTCGATTAACTTGATATTGAGATTTGGACGATTACGTGTCACCATGACCTGATGGCAGGTATTGTTGCTCGGGCTATCAATCACTTGTTAACCTTGTCCCGACTACATTACTCACGGCCAGCCGTGGTGTAGATGGAACAATGCTTACTGTGTTGTTTAAACAATTCCTTTTAAGGCACAACGAGTTAGCAAATTAACATTTTATTTGTTTGTTGTTTAACGCCGCACTCAGCAATATTCCAGCTATATGGCGGCGGTCTGTAAATTATCGAGTCTGGACCACAGTCCAGTGATCAAGAGCGTTACTAGCTATCTACGCAGCTGAGATACGATGACTCGTGTGAACCACGTCAGCGGACCTTGTCACCTTATCCCTTGAGTCGCCTCTTACGACAAGCATTGGTTGCTGGAGAGCAAATCTAACCCTGATCCTCACGGGTTAGTCAAAATTCATTACTAATATGCCAAAGTCATGTTTTCAGTTTTAGACTATGGCACTAGCACGACATATACTTTCTGAATTCTGAAGTTTTAAGGTTCACCTGAGAGGATTTGAATCCACCCCTTGGGTTCCTCTGAGATGCCAGCCATCGCATGATGCCCATTCCAGCTTTCAACTTACTGCGGCTGACGAAGGCCATCAGGCCGTAGGAGGTGGTCAATATGTCGATAGGAGTGGCTTTCCTTTCCCCCTTGTTCTTATCGGGATCATTATCCACAACCCAATACTTTGAACCATCTGCACAACACACACATACACTTTGTTTGAGTATTAAACAACTTGGGAAAAGCTTTCGACGATGGGACATGGATTTTATAATAGTACGATGTAGCACAAGACATGAGTTTTTCTTGTCATAAAAAGAAAAGTTAATTATAAGTTTCTGAATTTGTATTTTTCAGTTTTAAGTTTTACTCTTCTAGATGTTCATCACCTGTGCACTTTCATTTACTGAAAATCAGACATCAAATCAAATCAATTCAGTAAGATGCTTGGCACACGATGACAAATGTTTCGAGCACGAAATAGATCATTATCAAGTAAAAATGATATATACCTGTGTAACCATTGCTGGAAAAAGTAATAGGCTAGTCACGAAGACTCTTAGGAGCCAAGTGGAAGCGGAAGCTCACCCTTGTTATTCATCGTTTTCTTGAGCTGAGAGAAGGCTCTCCCGAATAACCTGTTCCCGGCTTTGGCCAAGGCGTAGGTGCTGACAGCCAGTGGGTATGGGGCTAGGTGCTTGAACGGTTGCCTCTCCAGATACGCTACAGCTTTCTGTTGCATGTCGTCGAGACGTGAGCTGTTGACCTGCGTCCCCAAAATACTCAAAAAACTGTACACCATTGCTAAAGGGCAACCTGTACATGTTCTATCATCAGAGTGAGTGTGGTTTTACACACGTACCTTCAGCAATATTCAAGCAATATCACGGCGGGGGACACCAGAAATGGGGTTCATACATTATACCCATGTGGGGAATCGAACCCGGGCCTTAGGGTGACGAGCGAACGTTTTAACCACTGGGCTACCCCACCGCCCCTCTATCATTCGAGATTGTTCAGCTTGCTATAATATCCCAGACATATAGAGAATCTTATGAGGGACTGATATCAATTATATCAACACGAGTTGATAAAGCTACAAATATCCGAGACTTGCCGAGGATATTTTAACTTTTATCAACGAGTGCTGATATATTTGATATCAGAAGACACGAGGGTGAGATTCTATTTATCATAAAAAAATCACTCTTCTTTAGTTTTCAATGAAAAATGTACATCTCTGAACACATTACTGCCATTAGACTTGCAGTGCAGCAATGTCATAGCATTGTGACGTCATCAAGTTCATGACGTCATAGCATTGTTAGGGCATTGTTCAAAATCTACTGTCAAAACGATATCTCCTAGGAGATATCGTTTGATCTCACACAAGCAATATCTCCTGTGGAACACAGTTTTGGATGATAAATACTGGCGACCCCATAACAACAGCTTCCGAAACCAACAATACAATAATTGCTTTTGTTACCATTTTCCCTCAACTTTTACGAGTAGTGCAATATGTTGCTGAAGAAGAGAAGCCCCCTAGCAATATTGTGGCTACCATTTCGTGCAACTGCACTCGTGCCTTATAGAAATCAAACAACCTTGAGCCTGCAATAATTGTTTGGTTCTGATACACCCGTCAGTTTATTTCGGCGTATATTATGGCAAAAACTGTTTTGAGTGGCATTTAGAATTGCAGTGTCGAACAATGGTTATATTTCTTCGGTTATACATTATTAAGGGACAAGATTAAGAAGCCCTGTCAACACATCAGGATCTGACAACATCCTCGAGAAAGCATCTAGTCTCCTTGTCCGCAAGAGAATTCAGAACCATCGCAAGCATATATTGTAAGTTGTCTATCCAAAACTATCCCCATTGCTTATTATGTCAATACGGGGTAGTTTTATTCATTGATTTGTTCGTTGTACAGAGTTAGAGTATGTACGCCAATAGAGTATATGGTTTTGAACTTTCGAAGAAAGGCATCTCACCCGTGAACCATTGTGTCCTGAGGTCTCAACCAGGGCAATGAGTACGTACGCAGTAAGACTGGGTCCGGAGCCTTTGGTACCCTGCAAACGAATTCGTTCAATACTATTAGTGTTCTACAATCAATCAATCAATCTTTATTCAGAACTGAATTTATTTTGCATACAGTAGATATCTTATGAAATTTTCCCTTATAACAACTTAAATCATAATAAAACAGAACAAAACTGTGATAAGGCTATTCTTACTTTCTTAATATTGATAATAGCGTACGTATGGTTCACATTTGAAATTTTCTTTAACAGGGGCATAAGATTAATTGTTCTCGTCACGATATGGCTGAAATATTGCCGATGTGACGTTAAATTTTAACTCACTCACTTACTCACTTTAAACAGGGAATAAGTAAACGTACAAGGAATATTTTGGAGTTCAGCATGCCACTCCTGCATAAATTTAAAGCAATCTTTGCTTCTTCTTACAAGTAAATTTAAGAAATGACGTTTATTTACAACTCCCTGTTATAGTTCTACAATGTCTCTTGTTAGTCTGTCTACATCTATCATTTGACATTTGTGTAGCTCCGTTTGTCGTTGACGGTCCTAGATTAGCGAGAAATATGGAAACAGGGAATGAACAACCAGTGACAATAGTCATTCTATTTCATGTCAACTTCATTATCGTGAAAGGTTGGTTGGTTTGTTGTTTAACGCCGCACTGAGCAATATACCAGCTATATGGCGGCGGCCTGTAAATAATCGAGTCTGGACCAGACAATCCAATGACCAAGAGCATGCGCATAGATCTACTTAACTGGGTTATGATGACATGTCAACCAAGTCAGCGAGCCTGATCAACCGATCCCGTTAGTCGCCTCTTACGACAAGCATGGGTTGCTGAAGACCAATTCTAACCCGGATATCATGGGTATTATCGTGAAAAGGTACGGTTTGATATGTCATATGAGATGCTAGAATTTGATGAGCAGAGGTCCATAACTTAGGCATACCAGCATCACAGAAGCGTCAGGTCAATACTGTACCCTTGTAGACATTACTAAAATGACCTGAACGGCGAATACGCGGAGATAATTGACACCATCCCCCAACATTAATGACAATAATGCGCCTCACTCATTCACGCACGCACGCACGCACGCACGCACGCACACACATTTGTTTCAAATTCCTTTGTCCACCTAACTGATATGATAGTTTCTTACCTGCAGCTGTTTGTCAATAAGTCTGCCCGGCTCGACGAAAGAACCATCACTCCTTTGCATGCTTGCGAGAAAGCTCAAGGCTTTGTCTATGGTAGAGTTGTCCACATAGATGTATCGACGAGCCTGATAAAACGACTTCACTACGAAAGAGGTGAGCCTGAAAATCCCCACAAATACAGGTATTGTTATCAATGTCTCAAATTGACATGACAGCAGTGTGCGAAATAGTCACTGGCCCGCTAGCCCGTGGCTAGTAAAATTCAACAACACTGTCCACAGTCACTGGCCCAACTGGCTAGTGAATTTTCATGAGGTCATTTCGTAAATATATCACTCTCTCCAACTTGATACAATACTTTTAAATCATGCACGATTATGGTCTGATAAGATTGTTCATCATATCAGCAGCTTAACGATGAAACCATGTCTACATTCAAATTTCGGACTAGTGAATTATTTTGTGGGCTAGGAACTTTCAGGCATAGCTAGCCCGACCGGCTAGCAATATTTGGAAACTATTTCGCACACCGAGTTACATGCACCGTTTCATCCATCAGTACACATGATCACTTCTTCCCAGGCTCAAAAGAAGTTATCAAAACATACAGTTCTCTACATCTTTACTTCACAGTACCCTCGTAATGCCTGCAGGGACCCCTACAACAAGGACCCCATGTTTGTATGTTGCATTAAGCACAATTTCACTTCACATCACCTCAACACTGATTCAATGGAGACCCATTAGGCTTTCTATGACTATAACTGTTAACCTCCAAGTCTATAAACCTAGCTGGCACAACTATTCGGTATAATCGGTAAAAGGAAAAGACTCAAAACTTGTCAAAATTATCCACAACATTTCTTATAGCAATGTTAAAAATTCAATTACCGTACAACAAAGACCCTATTCCCTTAGACAGGATGAAAATGCCGAGATCAGACATTTAACATTTGTATTTGAGGCCGCTCCGGTCTGTCATAGTATGCTGCGCGAACTCGGTAAAAGCGTAATCATATCATTCACATACCATACACTTCCTGCCTCGTCGCGCTCCCCAAAAGTACTGAAGGACCCGTCATTTCTCTGGTAGGACAGCTGACGCTGGTAGCCTGAGGAGAAAAGGTCCTTTTCATGTTAACTGCTGCGATGTGACTGAGGACACATGCCTACTTGTTGTTTTCAGTTCATTGACTTATGGTGTATGTCAATATGCATGAAGCAAGCAAAGCTTCCTTTCCTTTATACTGAGATAAATTCAAAGACATCAATGTGCTCCCTAGGGCAGTTTTGATTGGATTTGACGTGTACATGGGTACATTTCCTGGATCCAGGCCCTCACCATGCACACAGCAACTTTCTGATTTCAGTTCATCATAATGATACTCACGAACCTCTGACTGTATATGTAGTCTATCATCGGGTCCTTCAAACCTTTGTGACTTTAACCCTCACCGTACCATAGTTTCTGACAATAGTCCCTCATCATGACACTCACTATCTTTTGACACTTGTCCCTCATGACACCCACTATCTCCTGACACTTGTCCCTCATCATGACACTCACTATCTTCTGCCACTTGTCCCTCATGACACTCACTATATTCTGACAATAATCTCTCATCATGACACCACTATCCTCTGACAATAGTCCCTCATCATGACACTCACTATCCTCTGACACTTGTCCATCATCATGACACCCACTATCCTCTGACAATAGTCACTCATCATGACACCACTATCCTCTGACAATAGTACCTCATGACAATCACTATCTTCTGACACTTGTCCCTCATCATGACACTCACTCTCTTCTGACAAGAGTCCCTCATCATGACACTCACTATCTTCTGACAAACGTCCCTCATCACGAAATTCACTATCTTCTGACAAGAGTCCCAAATCATGACACTCACTATCTTCTGACAATAGTCCCTCATCATGACACTCACTATCTTCTGACACTAGTCCCTCATTACGACACTCACTATCTTCTGGCAATAGTCCCTCATCATGACACCCGCTATCTTCTGACAATAGTCCCTCATGGCACCCACTTTCCTCTGACACTAGTCCCTCATCACGAAACTCACTATCCTCTGACACTTGTCCCTCATCATGACACTCACTCTCTTCTGACAAAAGTCCCTCATGACACCCACTATCCTCTGACAATAGCCCCTTATCATGACAATCACTATCTTCTGACACTAGTCCCTCATCACGACACTCACTATCTTCTGACAAGAGTCCCTCATCATGACACTCACTATCTTCTGACAATAGTCCCTCATCATGATGCTCACTATCCTCTGACACGTGTCCGTCATCATGATGCTCACTATCTTCTGACAATAGTTCCTCATCAAGACACCCACTATCCTCTGACAATAGTCCCTCATCATGACACTCACTATCCTCTGACAATAGTCCCTCATCATGACACTCACTATCTTCTGACAATAGTCCCTCATGACACCCACTACCCTCAGACAATAGTCACTCATCACGACACTCACTATCTTCTGACACTATTCCCTCATCATGACACTCACTATCCTCTGACAATAGTCCCTCATCATGACACCCACTATCTTCTGACAAGAGTCCCCCATCATGACACTCACTATCTTCTGATAATAGTCCCTCATTCTGACACTAGTCCCTCATCACGACACTCGCTATCTTCTGACAATAGTCCCTCATCATGACACTCACTATCCTCTGACAAGAGTCCCTCATCATGACACTCACTATCTTCTGACAAACGTCCCTCATCACGACACTCACTATCTTCTGACAATAGTCCCTCATCATGACACCCGCTATCTTCTGACAATAGTCCCTCATGACACACACTTTCCTCTGACAATAGTCACTCATCACGACACTCACTATCCTCTGACACTTGTCCCTCATCATGACACTCACTATCTTCTGACACTAGTCCCTCATCATGATGCTCACTATCCTCTGACAATAGTCCCTCATCATGAAATCCTCTATTTTCTGACACTTGTCCCTATCTTCTGACAATACTCATGACGTCTTCTGACAATATCCCTCGTGCACTCACTATCCTCTGACAATAGTCCCTCATCATGACATCCACTATCTTCTGACAAAAGTCCCTCATGACACTCACTATCTTCTGACACTAGTCCCTCATCACGACACTCACTATCTTCTGACAATAGTCCCTCATCATGACACTCACTATCTTCTGACAATAGTCCCTCATCATGACACTTACTATCTTCTGATAATAGTCCCTCATCACGACACTCACTATCTTCTGACAATAGTCCCTCTTCATGACACTCACTATCTTCTGACAATAGTCCCTCATCATGATGCTCACTATCTTCTGACAATAGTACCTCATCAAGACACTCACTATCCTCTGACAATAGTCCCTCTTCATGACATCCACTATCTTCTTACAAAAGTCCCTCATGACGCCCACTATCCTCTGACAAGAGTCCCTCATCGTAACACTCACTATCCTCTGACAATAGTCCCTCATCATGACACTCACTATCTTCTGACACTAGTCCCTCATCACGACACTCACTATCTTCTGACAAGAGTCCCTCATCATGACACTCACTATCCTCTGACAAGAGTCCCTCTTCATGACACTCACTATCTTCTGACAAACGTCCCTCATCACGACACTCACTATCTTCTGACAATAGTCCCTCATCATGACACCCGCTATCTTCTGACAATAGTCCCTCATGACACACACTTTCCTCTGACAATAGTCACTCATCACGACACTCACTATCCTCTGACACTTGTCCCTCATCATGACACTCACTATCTTCTGACACTAGTCCCTCATCACGACACTCACTATCTTCTGACAATAGTCCCTCATCATGATGCTCACTATCTTCTGACACTTGTCCCTCATCGTGACACTCACTATCCTCTGACAATAGTCACTCATCAAGACACTCACTATCCTCTGACAATAGTCCCTTATCATGATACTCACTATCCTCTGACAATAGTCCCTCATCATGACACTCACTATCTTCTGACAAAAGTCCCTCATGACACTCACTATCCTCTGACAATAGTCCCTCATCATGACACTCACTATCTTCTGACAATAGTCCCTCATCAAGACACTCACTATCCTCTGACAATAGTCCCTCATCATGACACCCGCTATCCTCTGACAATAGTCCCTCATGGCACCCACTTTCCTCTGACAAACGTCCCTCGTGACACCCACTACCCTCTGACAATAGTCACTCATCACGACACTCACTATCTTCTGACAAAAGTCCCTCATGACACTCACTATCCTCTGACAATAGTCCCTCATCATGACACTCACTATCTTCTGACAATAGTCCCTCATCATGACACTCACTATCTTCTGACAATAGTCCCTCATCATGACACCCACTATCTTCTGACACTAGTCCCCCATCACAACACTCACTATTCTGACACAGTCCGTCATCATGACACAAATTGACTTCACTGTCATGCATGTCACTCACCAATGTTTTTAATCCACCATCATGCCACTCACCAACTTCCAGGAAGGACTTGGTCCTCTCCTCCAATGCCCTTGTCATCTGCTTGGTAGCCATCAGGTAGTTGGCGATGTAGATATTGGGAGCAAACTTCAACATGTTCTGTTCCCCACATCCAGTAGGCAGGGACAGGAGGTTTTCCATCCCATCAAGGCTTGGGCCAAGCAGGTCACCTACAATGGACAGTGATATTGGTGTCAAATAAGTTAACATCATCATGTCAACCTCATTAAGACAATTAGGGCTGGGACGGGTCCAAATTTTCCACCCGGGTACCCCATCCCCTATTGCCCTACCCTACCCGGATACCCGTTATGTTAATTCCGGACATCAAATTTGTAAGAAATGGCAATATATTATTCGGAGGCTAAAATTTCGAGTTTTTTCAATATCTTAACTATGTATTATATTCAAAAGAAGTGACTGTAATTCTGTCTAAATCTTCAAAGACAATACAACCTTTTAACCATGAAAGAATAACATATTCCATTGTTTAATCTATTAGTCACATGATCATAACGGGTCCGGGTATTGAGACGGGTACCCGGGTGCAACTCATTACCTACTCGTCCCGGGTATCCGGGTTAGCAGTCCCAGCCCTAAAGACAATCCAGGAATTATGTGCTACCAATCACATATTACAAAGCAGCCAGCTACATAAATAACTGTCACGACTATGTGAATATGAACTCACCAGTGACTGTGAGACGAACTCTTTCTGACCCCGAAACAAGTCCAGATGGAGAGGAAACATTCAACTGCGTTGAGAAGCTACCCTCTGTTGTCAGGTCAACGAGAATGGGGGTGTTCAGTTCTTTGCGTATTCCTTCTGCCTTTACGAAGGAAATGTGAACAATTGAAGATTGTATTGTCTGAGGTTGCGAAAGTAATCTGACAGGAATAATTGGTATCCTATTCTATTTGTTGTTGAACCTATGCAACATATGCATAAGACGACAGTATAGGGGACACTATATACTTAGACAACAGGTGGACAGAACACATGACACGTACTCTTAGCATTACGATAGGTTGGTTTGGTTGGCTGGCTTGTTGGTTAACGCCGCGCATCAATATATCTGTTACAAGGTCTGTAAATAATCCAGTCTGGACCAGACAATCCAGTGATCAACAGCATAAGCATCAATCTACGCAACTGTGATACGATGACATGTGAGCCTGACACACACACACACACACACACACACACATTCCGTTGGTCACTTCTTACCATAAATGGTGTTTTAGGAAGCGATTTTGTCATTTTCCTCAGTGATGTTTAGTCATAATTCTAGCTGAAAGGTCAGTGCCCTTTTTTGAGCTACTGGATCGTTAGTTAATTGATCCCTAGTTGCCAATGATTATCGATTATCGACATTTCTAGGTTCGGCGATTTCGGTATCGTAGCATGATAATCAGTATGTGTTGCTAAGAATATTTATGATCAGGAACATTTTTCATGGATAGACAACTTCTTTATTGCAATGGATGCGGCGTCTCGGTGTAGATGCTGACACCATTATCACTCAATCACTTGCTTGATAACGGTATTAGCATCTACACCGAAACGTCGTATCCATTGCTATAAAGTCGTTCTATGTAGATAAAAAAAAGCCTTCCTGTTCATCATACCAGCTTCTAAATGCCACCAAAAGAAGACAAAAGATTATTTGTAATCCGATCTATGTCAACAAACAAACAAAAAACGTTATCAATCAAAGAATACAAAATAATCATTGTAACAGTTATCTGGTTTCATCTTTTGGATTCAGAAAAGGACATTCTCCCATGTGATTAAATACCTAATATGTGCAAAACAGGCTAAATTATGACACTTGTAATGATTCAATGTGAGCATTGTAACAGTTATCTGGTTTCATCCTTTGGATTCAGAAGAGGACATTCTCCCATGTGATTAAATATCTAATATGTGCAAAACAGGCTAAATGATGACACTTGTAATGATTCAATGTGAGCATAGTTGATTCTCCAGCGACGTGGATAAATATATTTATACAATATACTGAAAAGAGCCTTGGGTCATTTTGTTCGTGGTTTATGTTCTTTGGAAGATTGAAAGACTGATATTGTTTTCCTTTTATCCTTGTGCTGCATTTGATCGTGCTAGAGGACCTATATCTGCACATGACAGAAACATGACCCGTGTTATTGAGAACCAATATGAACCGTTAAGGACAGAATGTATGAATGTCAACTTTTTTATTTGAGGAACAGGACAATTCAGAGAATATGCTTACCAAGTCAACGACCCTGACTACCCTATCCCGTTAGTCGCCTCTTATCGACAAGCATGGGTTGTTGATGATCAATTCTAACCCGGATCTTCATAGGTTAGCAAGTATTGGACTCGGAGCAAGTATAGTACACAATAGGAAGGTCGTATTTCCACAGCAAGACCTGATTTATTTGAGGAACAGGACGTTTCAAAGAATATGCTAACTCCGAAAGTCGTGTTCTGAACATCCATAAATTCTCGCCTTTATGTTATCATTTCTAAATGCCGTTCAAAGACGTTAAGTTTGAGACAATTCCGATTGATACCTTATTCTTGGATGGTTATGTATCAAACTGCAACACAGTGTGTTAATAATGTATTTTACAATATAATTTTGCTTAAAAAAGCACATATTCACGGTTGTCAATCTGATTTGCTCTGTCCTTGATTCACTAACCTTTACTCTTAGTTGCCTCTTCACGGCGTCAGCTGCTGTTCCGGTCTGAGCGGAGACCTCAATGTCGACATCACCAATGACTGAGGCAGTTATTGGAAAGTACACAGCCTTGGCTTCACCAGGGCGTACAAGATACCTCTGGCGTTGGAGGTCAGAGTTAAATGTTTCTTCACCGTCAGAACCAATAACGACACTTTGGAAACCGCTGTTGGGCTTAAGTGTAACGGTTACCTATGGAAGGAGTATAAATATAATAGTGTTACTGTTCTCTCATATTTAGGTGCATTTATTCAAATTGGGAATCGGGAATCTGTCTCGTGAAGCCTTCTAAAATCCAAACAAAATCTACATCGAATATGTTTTGTGTGTTTGTTTGTTATTTAACACCACAGCCATATTCCAGCTACATGGCGGTGGTCTGTAAATAATCGAGTCTGTACTAGACAATCCAGTGATCAACAACATGAGCATCGATCTTTTCAATTGGGATACGATGACATGTGTCAAGAAAGTCAGCGAGCTTGACTACCTGATCCCGTTAGTCGCCTCTTACCGACAAGCATGGGTTGTTGATGATAATTCTAATCCAGATCTTCACGGATTAGCAAATATTGGACTCGGAGCAAGTATAGCATACATAGGAAGGTCCTACGTTCCCAGTAAGACCTGGTTTGGGGTTTTAGTTTTCTTGAGCTTCATTAATTATTTGTGATGAATTTGACTGACTGAATTTCAAGATTTCTTTCACATGAAAATTCCATTACGTAAACCGAAATACAAATATCATGTTTAGCTTTGTAACCAAGAAATAGGCTACACATACTTAACTCATGTCGGGAAAACTTTAACAACTGGGCTTCCTCAGTCGAAAGCAAATTGTTCGACACAGTGAGTTTAGTTTTACGCCGCTTTTTGCAAAATTCCAGCAATATCACGGCGGAGTACACCAGAAATGGGTTCTCATGTTGTACCAATATGGGGAATCGAACTCGGGCCTTCGGCTAAACCACTAGACGCATTAAAAACGTTCGAAGAGTGATATGATAATCTGTTATACATGAAGACAGCCTACATCTTGCACTGTGGTCAGGTAGTTGAAGACGCTGGCCTGAACGACCACCTGTTCCCCACGCACCACGGATTGCGGCAGGTTCAGACTGACGAAGAACGACCGGAACACGCGGAGCTGTGAAACAGGAATCCAAAAGTTGGCGAAGAAGAATGATCCTAGGCCGTTTAGTATATGTGGACAGGGGACGTCAAGATTGATTGATTGATTGATTGGTTGATTGGTAGTTGTTTAACGCCGCACTCAGCAATATTACAGTTATATGGCGGCAGTCTGTGAATTATCGAGTCTGGACCAGACAATCCAGTGATCAACAGCATGAGCATCTACACAATTGGGATACCATGACATTGGTGTCAACCAAGTCAGCGAGTCTGAACAAACGTTAGTCGCCTCTTAGGACAAGCATGGGTTGCTGGTGACCGATTCTAACCCTGATCTTCACAGGTTTTGGACGTTACGATGTTTCGCACAGAATACTTTATTCACAAGTCTACACATAAGGCCTGTTAACACAATTATGTTATGGGTGAAGTGTAAACGCGTTAGAAAGAATCCATGTTTAAATCCATAGAGTACAGATATCATGTCATTGCGGTACAAAGTCTCATATATTAGGCAGCATACCGTTTCGGTGATTTTTTATATATATTTATATAATAAATGTCATGAAAAACTAGAGCAAAAGAGTTTGCAGAAGACGGACGTCCACCTACAGTATACAATCTATAGGGAGATACGTAGAAAGTTAGTTCTATAAGTTATGATCAATGGCTCTACGGTTACCTTAGCGGAGGTTGGCGATACTCCGAGTCCTGAGCGGGGGCTGATGGCGAAAGCACTGGCCACCCACGATGTAATAGTGTCCGGTACAGTGGTCTGGATCGATGCCCGGCCGTCCTGTCTGTATCACAACACAACAAACACTACATAACGCGTCAGACAATCTTTGGAACAATCACTAGATTCTTTAAACGATGCCAAGTCTTATGGTCTCTTGAAATCCCAGCCTAGCTACCTCTTCTCGAGATCAAGCACTCTCTACACTAAAATCCCCAAATAGCGGGTGTAATGTCCGATGCCGTCCAGATAAAATCTACTCTGGTCATGTTCTCACAGTGAAAGGTTTGTTTGTTGTTAAACGCCACACTCGGAAATTTCCAGCTATATGGCGGTGGTCTTTGAATAATCGAGTCAGGACCAGACACTCCAATGACCAACAGCATGAGGATCTACACAAATGGGATACGATGACATGTGTCAACCAAGTCAGTGAGCCTGACCACCCGATACCGTCAGTCCCTTTTACAACATGCACGGGTTGCTGAAGACCAATTCTAACCCGGATCTTCACGGGTCCACTCACCCGATTGTGGTATTCACCCAGAGCCACGTCTCCGGGAAGATCTCTCTTACTCTTTCTACTTTCTTCAGGGGAGAGGCCTGCGCCGATTCAGTGACTCTACGTGGGCTTGCACGGGCAAGAGAAGGGCTACTGTCAAACTGCGCTGGTGCACCTGTAAAAACAACAGTTTCAGTGTTACTATTTGTTTGTTGGTACTGTTCTCTTATGTTATCATACTTCAAATAGCACTGTTAACTAAATGATTATTTTCATCAAAATGTCATTTACAGTGAGTGTTACTATTCATTTCATGTAACCATTCAATAAGTATGAAATACTATTAATGATATCAAAGCTTTCATCCACTCTAAATTGCTATTCATGATAATCTTATGTTACCTTCATAAAGTGCTACTTTTCATCATATACAACCTTTCTTTCGATGTTACTTTTCATTTTATACAACCTTTCATCCGGTGATACTCTTCATGTCATACAACCTATCATCCAGTGATATTATTCATCTCATACAACCTATCATCCAGTGATATTATTCATCTCATACAACCTATCATGCAGTGATATTATTCATCTTATACAACCTTTCATCCAGTAATATTATTCATCTCATACAACCTATCATGCAGTAATATTATTCATCTCATACAACCTTTCATCCAGTGATATTATTCATCTCATACAACCTATCATCCAGTGATATTATTCATCTTATACAACCTTTCATCCAGTAATATTATTCATCTCATACAACCTATCATCCAGTGATATTATTCATCTCATACAACCTATCATCCAGTGATATTATTCATCTCATACAACCTATCATCCAGTGATATTATTCATCTTATACAAGCTTTCATCCAGTGTCACTGGCCATTTTTTACAACCTTTCATCCAGTATTAATATTCATCTTATGCAAACTTTTCACGCGTTGTTACCATTCATCTTATACAACTTTTTAATTAAGTGTTATAACTAACACTTTTACAACCTTTCATGCAGTGTTACTATTCATTTCATACTACGTTTCATCGGTGTTACTATTCATCTGGGCGGTGGGGTAGCCTAGTGGTTAAAGCGTTGGCTCGTCACGCCGAAGACCCGGGTTCGAATCCCCACTTGGGTACAATGTGTGAAGCCCATTTCTGGTGTCTCCCGCCGTGATGTTGCTGGAATATTGCTTAAAGCGGCGTAAAACCAAACTCAGTCAGTCAGTACTATTCATCTTATACAAATTTTCATTTCATTCAATCTGGTATGATAATTTAATGATTTAACAAAAAAAATTGTGCACGTGCGGAGTTCTAGGTTAGAGTTTCAATTCGCGTTTCACACTTGAAACTTCTTCAAGTAAAAACTCAATGACGATAATGACTCCACAAAACACTCACTCACCCCGAGGTCCAGACCCAAATGAATAATGATCATAACTTCTACCATACGCAATACGTTCTCCACTGGGCAGTTGCGCATCAGTGATGACAAGGATTCCAGCTCTCTGCAACATCGTAGTTTACAGGTAAAACATCAAACTCCGGCACAGCGATGACTAATATAACATCACTGCCACAGGCTAATTTGCATATCACGTGACCGGACTTTTCTCTTGTTTGTAAACAAACGCGCATATTCATAATAAGAAGAGACTGGACTCACGGAAGCTTTTCGGCGCCCTCTTCATAACGTTTTACATTGTTACATATCTATTCTTCCACAACTGCGACAGTAAGGTCTATGACAGTACATATTTAGATATCAAACTGGCTGCATCGTTTGCTCTCCATCAGCTTCGATGACAGCACGTGGAGCCGTACAACCTATGTAAACAAAGAATCGCTACGCAAATCGAAATAGTGTTACATGTTTTTGGATATTTTCTCAGTGAAACTAAACCATTCTATTAAAGATGTTTAGTTAGATGTGTAGACTCGTCAAAAATAAAAGAGTAAAAGAAATCTGTACATTATATTGAATGGACATTGCAAGATGTGACGAATCGTCACATTTTTCTGGCCTGTGGCAGAGGTACTATGCTGGCTTGCCGCACGGAACTCTGGGTAGGAGAGTGGTGAAACATAGCTACACCGTCAGAGTATAGGGGACACGACATATGCATAACACCAAAGTATGTATGTTTGTATCTTTGCGACCATGTATCTAAACAACAGGTGGACAGAACATATAATACGTCATCTTATCACTACGAAAGGTTGTTTGTTTGTTTGGTTGGTTGTTTAACGCCACACTCAGCAATATTACAGCTATATGGCGGCGGTCGGTAAATAATCAAGACTGGACAAGACAATCCATTAAAATATTAGTATTAACACCATGAGCATCGATCTACGCAATTGGGATACGATGACATGTGTCACCCAAGTCAGCGAGTCTGACCACCTGTTCCCATTAGTCGCCTCTTACGACAAGCATGGGTTACTGAAGATCAATTCTGATCTGGACCTTCACTGGTATATGAGCATATGTATATATCACTACATCATTGTGATAGGTTTACTGGTGATTTGTATGTTTTGACGGTGATCAAACAGTTTTTGAATTTTTCGAACTTCTGTTAGAAAGGGTATGAATGTATCTCTCGGGTTGTGAATATTGGCACGAAAGGATGGAGCTGCTTGAACATTGCTACACATAAAGGTAAGTTGACTATTTGGAATTTGTAGCCACCCATATTGTCATACAGTCTTGTGGGAATGGTTTTTTGCTCTGAATCTATGCATAGGCCTAGATATAGGGCAGACAACGTCTCACTAGTCTCCGGTATGTGAAACATAGTGTCAGTGTAAAGGAATAACCAGCCTTCACTATCCTCAGAGACAAATTCCGTTTGGTGTAAAGGGAAACTCAGATGGTTCAATCAGTGGAAGGGGACTGGTTATTGACTGTCGTCGAACGATACAATTATACTTGATGTTTATGTTAAACTTCTTGGCCAAATGTCCTTGTTTTTATATTGCCATTTCGAACACTGAAGGCAAACAATCCATCCTGTAAACTCCGGCAAATGTTTACTTCAACAGACTAATTAACTAATCAGCCCATATGGATCCATTCTCTTCCCACAGAGGTTACTCAAGTCATATATTCCCACAGAGGTTACTCAAGTCATATATTCCCACAGAGGTTGTTCAAGACATATATTCCCACAGAGGTTGCTCAAGTCATATATTCCCACTGAGGTTACTCAAGTCATATATTCCCACGTAAGGTTGCTCAAGACATATGTTCCCACAGAGGTTGCTCAAGTCATATATTCCCACAGAGGTTACTCAAGTCATATATTCCCACAGAGGTTGTTCAAGACATATATTCCCACAGAGGTTGCTCAAGTCATATATTCCCACTGAGGTTACTCAAGTCATATATTCCCACGTAAGGTTGCTCAAGACATATGTTCCCACAGAGGTTGCTCAAGTCATATATTCCCACAGAGGTTACTCAAGACATATATTCCCACAGAGGTTGCTCAAGTCATATATCCCACAGAGGTTACTCAAGTCATATATTCCCACAGAGGTTGCTCAAGTCATATATTCCCACGTAAGGTTGCTCAAGTCATATATTCCCACGTAAGGTTACTCAAGACATATATTCCCACGTAAGGTTACTCAAGTCATATATTCCCACGTAAGGTTACTCAAGTCATATATTCCCACGTAAGGTTACTCAAGTCATATATTCCCACGTAAGGTTACTCAAGTCATATATTCCCACGTAAGGTTACTCAAGTCATATATTCCCACGTAAGGTTACTCAAGTCATATATTCCCACGTAAGGTTACTCAAGTCATATATTCCCGTAAAGGTTACTCAAGTCATATATTCCCACGTAAGGTTACGTGGGAAGATATGACTTGAGTAACCTTACGTGGGAAGAGAATGGTATGGATTGTTCTGGGTAAAAACATCATGCATCTTTTACATTTTCCGGCGAAAGAACTTTTTATAATCTAATTGATATTTTTTAGATATTCGGAGTGGATGCTACAAACGAGTCCCCATGAACCGTAGTTCCAAGGTACTGACACTACCTGGGTACTGGCTACATGACTCTACCCAGGATACCCTTGATCTCACCTGGAAAATTTCTTTTGCATTTGTGCCCGACGATGGAACCGGGAAATGCCATTTCAAGAAGTCATCGCTTGGTGCGCTATAATCGTACTTCTTAAGTTCCTTCATCACCTGGTTATCAAACATGAAAAACATTATTGAGATAGCTAAAAAAATACTTATACATGTCATTGATGTGTTTTATTCAATCAATGCACATTAAACATTTACATGTTGCATTTACACCGTCGGTATTCCAGTAAAACATATCATATTGAGACCAGAGAACAATAAGTCTATGTTATCCACAGCGTGAATAGTATATGAAAGGATAATTAAAATTCAATGAAGATAAAAGATACTCGCATGGACGCTTCCTAGAAGTAATTTCGTGCACTTGACTTTCAACCGTCTATGACTGTGCAGAGCAATCAAAGCATGGACCTAAGTTTTGTAAAACACTGAATAATATTTCTACAAATGCTGCCGCCATTAATACGAGCAGCATGTTAAGGATTTTGCATCACACGGTTTGAGCATCCTCGTTATACCTCTGACCAGCGGGAGGATGCGGTTGAGGTTGGGGAGGAGGGGAGAGGTGGTGGTACTGGTGGTTCACAACGGGAGAGGATGAGGTAGAGATGGTGGAGATCGAGGTGGTGTTAGAGGATGGTGCTGAGGAATTATATGTTAAGGATGTTGCCCCAGGAATTATATGTAACGGTACAAGCTGAATGGACCCGAGTGGATTCAATGCCCATGTATGCCGAGACAAGTTACCTGTTCTGTAGAGATGTCATTTCCGGTTTTGAGCAGCAGGACACTTTGGTCCACGGCCAAGAGGAAGGCTGTTGATTCTGGATCCGCTGTGACGTCGACTGACACTTCCGTGTGGGGCTTTGCAGTGTCCGCGCTGTACTCGATACCAACCTACAAATGGATACGCAACTATAATACCGAAAAGGTAAGTGTGTCGTGTTAGCATATGCTTGAAGCATCCATGAAATGTTCAAATTTTTCTCACTCTCCGCACAGTAACGGTAGGATTGTTACCGTAGTATGTTTGCTGAAATGAAAATTAGTCCCGAACCTATTATATGACTTATGATACTACTGAACTGCATCTAACCATGAGTCTCAAATTAGAATTGACTTCGTCTGATGGTACCCCACGAAGCAGTGTCACGCAGGCTAGTCGTAGCACTGTCATCTCTTTATTGAACTTCGTCTGATGGTACCCCACGAAGCAGTGTCACGTAGGCTAGTCGTAGCACTGTCATCTCTTTATTGAACTTCGTCTGATGGTAACCCACGAAGCAGTGTCAAACAGGCTAGTCGTAGCACTACGATTTCTTTATTGAACTTCGTCTGATGGTACCCCACGAAGCAGTGTCACATAGGCTAGTCGTAGCACTGTCATCTCTTTATTGAACTTCGTCTGATGGTACCCCACGAAGCAGTGTCACATAGGCTAGTCTTAGCACTGTCATCTCTTTATTGAACTTCGTCTGATGGTACCCCACGAAGCAGTGTCACGTAGGCTAGTCGTAGAACTGTCATCTCTTTATTGAATTCGTCTGATCACGAAGCAGTGCGACATGGGCTTGTCATACATTCAGTGCAATCTGATCAATCTCAATTTAGTTCCTAGGACTATACGATGATATTTCAACAAAGCGATGAAGAAAATTAGATTTATGTTAAAAGTTTAGTCGTTCGATATTAATTGCGATATTCGTGGGACTAAGATCGCATTTTGGATCAAAACCCTGATCTGTGCTAAACAATTTGTATGACGGGAAATTGGTAAATGCAACAACACGTGACCAGATAAGCCAATACGAATGCAAGAATTTCAATATCCTCAATACAATACAATTGATTATTGATCAAACAATCGTCTTACATGGTTGGCGAAAACTCCGTCCACATTGAAGCTGATGGAGTCGGCCACGATTCCCCGCTTTCTGTGACGTAATTAACGAGGGAAGTGTGATGTCGGAGACATCGTGTTGAGGACGGGGATGGTGAGGGAGAGGGTGGTGTCTCCGGGAGAGCTTGGAGTTATTATTCCACTCTTCACCACAATCCCACGTGACATAATCTGCAACGGACCAGAGCATCAGAACGGCATTCAGTCTACAGAGCATTACCATCAATATATACTCATGCCAATAATGGTTGTCACCCCCTTCAATTATTTTTATTGGAGAGGGGGTGTGGGGAGTGGATGTGGTGGGTTGGGATGGGAGAGGATGACAACCATTATTGACACATTTGTATTATTTCACCTCCGCCGAAGACCCGGGTTCTTATTCAGTTCAAATTTCTGGTTCACCTGATTATCTTTTGTTAAAGCCGCATATTGAAGTGAATTAGAATTGGGTTTAACGTTGCATTTAAGATCATGTCGCTTACACGGGGACTTGCGTTAGCATGTGTATGAGTGGCTGCTTATGGTGTTCCGAGTGAGTGAGTGAGTTGGGTCTTACGCCGCTTTTAGCAAAATTCAAGCAATCATCACGGCGGGGGACACCAGAAATGGGCTTTATATTGTACCCATGTGGGGAATCAAACCCTGACCTTCGGCGTAACGAGCAAACGATTTCACCACAAGGCTACCCCCATCGCCCCTTACGCTGATCCGACCTTCAGTTGGCTTTATAGCACTTGTCCACTAAGATACCATTTCGCAGATTAACATGGATCCCCTACTTAGCTACAGTGTTCTGACTTGTCATTGTTTCAATCCCTTCATGTCTAACTTTAGGCAGGGTAACAAGAAGTACCATTTTCAAGAAATTTTTGCATGACACGACATGGTTCATTCATATATGGAAGTATTTTTGGCATTGCTGATATGCTTCTATCGTTGGCGACAGACAAATATATACCTCCCAGTTTTACATGACCACATTTACCTAGTAATGGTATTTACCTGGTATGAAGGGTCATATTTACCTGGTATGAAGGGTCATATTTATCTGGTATGAAGGGTCATATTTACCTGGTATGAAGGGTCATATTTACCTGGTATGAAGGGTCATATTTACCTGGTATGAAGGGTCATATTTACCTGATATTGAGGATTATATTTGGTAAGGAGGGTCATATATATCTGTTTGAAGGGTCCTATTTACCTGACATTGAGGATTATATTAACCTGGTATGAAGGTCATATTTACCTGGTATGCTACGTTTCCAGGAGGAGATGTCGCCTTGACTTCAAACACCCCGTTGTCACCCGCCTGTAGCGTAAAAAGGTATATATCATTTAAAATGCAAGTCAAATTTCGTAACTCAATATCCGTGAACAGGGTGATATTTAATACAGTATAGACCAGCAAAAATATATACCATGAATTGCAGGAATATGTTAGTGTAATTTGTTTAAAATGGTTTTGATGTAGGTAAAAAAGCAAGTTCTTACTCATTTTATACACAGTAGACAAAAGAATTATAGTCGCGGAAACCTTATATTCGAAACAAAGAACCAAGATCTTGGCACAGCCAAGGGAAACAACTCTGTGTCACACTTATGAACATCCTCCGGGTTTGAATTATTTGTAAATCTTAATGACACGCCATACAACGGCAGTGGGTCATACTTTCAGCTGTAATGTGCGAAGCCTTGCTTGAATGTAGGTGTCGCTCCCTGAGTAACTTTTCGTCACGTACTTTGAGGCGTGGATATTCCGGTAGTAAGCCTTAAACAGAGACACATATTCATATCAAGCATATGCAGGAATCATTATCACACAACAATGTACATAACGAGTACACGATGTCCAGTCATTACTGTTCTTACCATTTGTTAAATGGAACGAAGCTTCATTATACCATGTCGTCAGTTTATTGTGACACCTCGTTGCTTGATTATCATGTCGTCAATCTCATTGTTTCATTATGCCATGTCGTCAGTTCATTGTGCCACCTCGTTGCATGATTGTCATGTCGTCAATATCGTTGCTTCTTATACCATGTCGTCAATTCATTGTGCCACATTGATGCTTTTTGTCATGTCTTCAATCTCATTGTTTCATTATACCATGTCGTCAGTTCATTGTGCCACCTTGTTGCTTGATTGTCATGTCGTCAATATCGTTGCTTCTTATACCATGTCGTCAGTTCATTGTGACACATTGATGCTTCTTGTCATGTCGTCAATCTCATTGTTTCATTATACCATGCCGTCAGTTCATTGTGCCACTTAGTTGCTTGATTGTCATGTCGTCAATATCGTTGTTTATATACCATGTCTTCAGTTCATTTGTGACACATTGATGCTTCTTGTCATGTCGTCAGTCCTACATTGTCTCATTATACCATGTCGTCAGTTCATTGTGCCACCTCGTTGCTTGATTATCATGTCGTCAATCTCATTGTTTCATTATACTACGTCGTCAGTTCATTGTGCCACCTCGTTGCTTGATTGTCATGTCGTCAATCTCATTGTTTCATTATGCCATGTCGTCAGTTCAATGTGCCACCTCGTTGCTTGATTGTCATGTCGACAATATCGTTGTTTCTTATACCATGTCGTCAGTTCATTGTGACACCTCGTTGCTTGATTGTCATGTCGTCAATATCGTTGCTTCTTATACCATGTCGTCAGTTCATTGTGACACATTGATGCTTCTTGACATGTCGTCAATCTCATTGTTTCATTATACCATGCCGTCAGTTCATTGTGACACATAGTTGCTTGATTGTCATGTCTTCAATCTCATTGTTTCATTATACCATGTCGTTAGTTCATTGTGCCACCTCGTTGCTTGATTGTCATGTCGTCAATCTCATTGTTTCATTATGCCATGTCGTCAGTTCATTGTGCCACCTCGTTGCTTGATTGTCATGTCTTCAATCTCATTGTTTCATTATACCATGCCGTCAGTTCATTGTGCCACCTCGTTGCTTGATTGTCATGTCTTCAATCTCATTGTTTCATTATGCCATGTCGTCAGTTCATTGTGCCACCTCGTTGCTTGATTGTCATGTCATCAATCTCATTGTTTCATTATACCATGCATTCAGTTCATTGTGCCACCTCGTTGATTGATTGTCATGTCGTCAATCTCATTGTTTCATTATGCCATGTCGTCAGTTCAATGTGCCACCTCGTTGCTTGATTGTCATGTCGACAATATCGTTGTTTCTTATACCATGTCGTCAGTTCATTGTGACACCTCGTTGCTTGATTGTCATGTCGTCAATATCGTTGCTTCTTATACCATGTCGTCAGTTCATTGTGACACATTGATGCTTCTTGACATGTCGTCAATCTCATTGTTTCATTATACCATGCCGTCAGTTCATTGTGACACATAGTTGCTTGATTGTCATGTCTTCAATCTCATTGTTTCATTATACCATGTCGTCAGTTCATTGTGCCACCTCGTTGCTTGATTATCATGTCGTCAATCTCATTGTTTCATTATGCCATGTCGTCAGTTCATTGTGCCACCTCGTTGCATGATTGTCATGTCGTCAATATCGTTGCTTCTTATACCATGTCGTCAGTTCATTGTGCCACCTCGTTGCTTGATTATCATGTCGTCAATCTCATTGTTTCATTATGCCATGTCGTCAGTTCATTGTGCCACCTCGTTGCATGATTGTCATGTCGTCAATATCGTTGCTTCTTATACCATGTCGTCAATTCATTGTGCCACATTGCTGCTTTTTGTCATGTCTTCAATCTCATTGTTTCATTATACCATGTCGTCAGTTCATTGTGCCACCTCGTTGCTTGATTGTCATGTCGTCAATCTCATTGTTTCATTATGCCATGTCGTCAGTTCATTGTGCCACCTCGTTGCTTGATTGTCATGTCGTCAATATCGTTGCTTCTTATACCATGTCGTCAGTTCATTGTGCCACCTCGTTGCTTGATTATCATGTCGTCAATCTTCATTGTTTCATTATACCCATGTCGTCAGTTCATTGTGCCACCTCGTTGCTTGATTGTCATGTCGTCAATATCGTTGCTTCATTATACCATGTCGTCAGTTCATTGTGACACATTGATGCTCCTTGTCATGTCGTCAATCTCATTGTTTCATTATACCATGTCGTCAGTTCATTGTGACACCTAGTTGCTTGATTGTCATGTCGTCAATATCGTTGCTTCTTATACCATGTCTTCAGTTCATTGTGACACATTGATGCTTCTTGTCATGTCGTCAGTCTCATTGTCTCATTATACCATGTCGTCAGTTCAATGTGCCACCTCGTTGCTTGATTATCATGTCGTCAATCTCATTGTTTCATTATTATACCATGTCGTCAGTTCATTGTGACACCTCGTTGCTTGATTGTCATGTCGTCAATCTCATTGTTTCACTATGCCATGTCGTCAGTTCAATGTGCCACCTCGTTGCTTGATTGTCATGTCGACAATATCGTTGTTTCTTATACCATGTCGTCAGTTCATTGTGCCACCTCGTTGCTTGATTGTCATGTCGTCAATATCGTTCTTTCTTATACCATGTCGTCAGTTCATTGTGCCACCTCGTTGCTTGATTATCATGTCGTCAATCTCATTGCTTCATTATACCATGTCGTCAGTTCATTGTGCCACCTTCGTTGCTTTTGATTATCGCGTCGTCAATATCGTTGCTTGCTATACCATGTCGTCAGTTCATTGTGCCACATTGATGCTTTTTGTCATGTCGTCAAATATCATTGTTTCATTATACCATGCCGTCAGTTCATTGTGCCACCTTGTTGCATGATTGTCGCGACGTCAATCTCGTTGCTTCTTATACCATGTCGTCAGTTCATTGTGACACATTGATGCTTTATGTCATGTCGTCAATCTCATTGTTTCATTATACCATGCCGTCAGTTCATTGTGCCATCTTTGCTTGATTGTTGCTTCATTGTTTCATTATGCCATGTCGTCAATTGTGCCACCTCGTTGTTTGATTTCAATTATACCTGTTTCATTATACCATGTCGTCAGTTCATTGTGACACATTCGTTGCTTGATTTGTCATGTCTTCAATCTCATTGTTTCATTATGCCATGTCGTCGTTCATTGTGCCACCTCGTTGCTTGATTGTCATGTCTTCAATCTCATTGTTTCATTATACCATGTCGTCAGTTCATTGTGCCACCTCGTTGCTTGATTGTCATGTCGTCAATCTCATTGTTTCACTATGCCATGTCGTCAGTTCAATGTGCCACCTCGTTGTTTGATTGTCGCGTCGACAATATCGTTGTTTCTTATACCATGTCGTCAGTTCATTGTGACACCTCGTTGCTTTTGATTGTCATGTCGTCAATATCGTTGCTTTTATACCATGTCGTCAGTTCATTGTGACATTGATGCTTCTGACATGTCGTCAGTCCTCATTGTTTCATTATACCATGCCGTCAGTTCATTGTGACACATAGTTGCTTGATTGTCATGTCTTCAATCTCATTGTTTCATTATACCATGTCGTCAGTTCATTGTGCCACCTAGTTGCTTGATTGTCATGTCGTCAATCTCGTTGCTTCTTATACCATGTCGTCAGTTCATTGTGCCATCTCGTTGCTTGATTATCATGACGTCAATCTCATTGCTTCATTATACCATGTCGTCAGTTCATTGTGCCACTTCGTTGCTTCATTATCATGTCGTCAATATCGTTGCTTCTTATACTATGTCGTCAGTTCATTGTGACACATTGATGCTTCTTGTCATGTCGTCAATATCATTGTTTCATTATACCATGTTGTCAGTTCATTGTGCCACCTTGTTGCATGATTGTCATGACGTCAATCTTGCTGTTTCTATACCATGTCGTCAGTTCATTGTGACACATTGATGCTTTATGTCATGTCGTCAATCTCATTGTTTCATTATACCATGCCGTCAGTTCATTGTGCCACCTCGTTGCTTGATTGATTGTCATGTCTTCAATCTCATTGTTTCATTATGCCATGTCGTCAGTTCATTGTGCCACCTCGTTGCTTGATTGTCATGTCTTCAATCTCATTGTTTCATTATACCATGCCGTCAGTTCATTTTGCCACCTCGTTGCTTGATTGTCATGTCTTCAATCTCATTGTTTCATTATGCCATGTCGTCAGTTCATTGTGCCACCTCGTTGCTTGATTGTCATGTCTTCAATCTCATTGTTTCATTATACCATGTCGTCAGTTCATTGTGCCACCTCGTTGCTTGATTGTTATGCCGTCAATCTCATTGTTTCATTATGCCATGTCGCCAGTTCAATGTGCCACCTCGTTGCTTGATTGTCATGTCGACAATATCGTTGTTTCTTATACCATGTCGTCTGTTCATTGTGACACCTCGTTGCTTGATTGTCATGTCGTCAATATCGTTGCTTCTTATACCATGTCGTCAGTTCATTGTGACACATTGATGCTTCTTGACATGTCGTCAATCTCATTGTTTCATTATACCATGCCGTCAGTTCATTGTGACACATAGTTGCTTGATTGTCATGTCTTCAATCTCATTGTTTCATTATACCATGTCGTCAGTTCATTGTGCCACCTCGTTGCTTGATTATCATGACGTCAATCTCGTTGCTTCATTATACCATGTCGTCAGTTCATTGTGCCACTTCGTTGCTTCATTATCATGTCGTCAATATCGTTGCTTCTTATACTATGTCGTCAGTTCATTGTGACACATTGATGCTTCTTGTCATGTCGTCAATATCATTGTTTCATTATACCATGTTGTCAGTTCATTGTGCCACCTCGTTGCATGATTGTCATGACGTCAATCTCGTTGCTTCTTATACCATGTCGTCAGTTCATTGTGACACATTGATGCTTTATGTCATGTCGTCAATCTCATTGTTTCATTATACCATGTCGTCAGTTCATTGTGCCACCTCGTTGCTTGATTGTCATGTCGTCAATATCGTTGCTTCTTATACCATGTCGTCAGTTCATTGTGACACATTAATGCTTCTTGTCATGTCGTCAATCTCATTGTTTCATTATACCATGCCGTCAGTTCATTGTGACACCTAGTTGCTTGATTGTCATGTCGTCAATATCGTTGCTTCTTATACCATGTCTTCAGTTCATTGTGACACATTGATGCTTCTTGTCATGTCGTCAGTCTCATTGTCTCATTATACCATGTCGTCAGTTCATTGTGCCACCTCGTTGCTTGATTGTCATGTCGTCAATCTCATTGTTTCATTATACCATGTCGTCAGTTCATTGTGACACCTCGTTGCTTGATTGTCATGTCGTCAATCTCATTGTTTCACTATGCCATGTCGTCAGTTCAATGTGCCACCTCGTTGCTTGATTGTCATGTCGACAATATCGTTGTTTCTTATACCATGTCGTCAGTTCATTGTGACACCTCGTTGCTTGATTGTCATGTCGTCAATATCGTTGCTTCTTATACCATGTCGTCAGTTCATTGTGACACATTGATGCTTCTTGACATGTCGTCAGTCTCATTGTTTCATTATACCATGCCGTCAGTTCATTGTGACACATAGTTGCTTGATTGTCATGTCTTCAATCTCATTGTTTCATTATACCATGTCGTCAGTTCATTGTGCCACCTAGTTGCTTGATTGTCATGTCGTCAATCTCGTTGCTTCTTATACCATGTCGTCAGTTCATTGTGCCATCTCGTTGCTTGATTATCATGACGTCAATCTCATTGCTTCATTATACCATGTCGTCAGTTCATTGTGCCACTTCGTTGCTTCATTATCATGTCGTCAATATCGTTGCTTCTTATACTATGTCGTCAGTTCATTGTGACACATTGATGCTTCTTGTCATGTCGTCAATATCATTGTTTCATTATACCATGTTGTCAGTTCATTGTGCCACCTTGTTGCATGATTGTCATGACGTCAATCTCGTTGCTTCTTATACCATGTCGTCAGTTCATTGTGACACATTGATGCTTTATGTCATGTCGTCAATCTCATTGTTTCATTATACCATGCCGTCAGTTCATTGTGCCACCTCGTTGCTTGATTGTCATGTCTTCAATCTCATTGTTTCATTATGCCATGTCGTCAGTTCATTGTGCCACCTCGTTGCTTGATTGTCATGTCTTCAATCTCATTGTTTCATTATACCATGCCGTCAGTTCATTTTGCCACCTCGTTGCTTGATTGTCATGTCTTCAATCTCATTGTTTCATTATGCCATGTCGTCAGTTCATTGTGCCACCTCGTTGCTTGATTGTCATGTCTTCAATCTCATTGTTTCATTATACCATGTCGTCAGTTCATTGTGCCACCTCGTTGCTTGATTGTTATGTCGTCAATCTCATTGTTTCATTATGCCATGTCGCCAGTTCAATAAAGCACCTCGTTGCTTGATTGTCATGTCGACAATATCGTTGTTTCTTATACCATGTCGTCAGTTCATTGTGACACCTCGTTGCTTGATTGTCATGTCGTCAATATCGTTGCTTCTTATACCATGTCGTCAGTTCATTGTGACACATTGATGCTTCTTGACATGTCGTCAATCTCATTGTTTCATTATACCATGCCGTCAGTTCATTGTGACACATAGTTGCTTGATTGTCATGTCTTCAATCTCATTGTTTCATTATACCATGTCGTCAGTTCATTGTGCCACCTCGTTGCTTGATTATCATGACGTCAATCTCGTTGCTTCATTATACCATGTCGTCAGTTCATTGTGCCACTTCGTTGCTTCATTATCATGTCGTCAATATCGTTGCTTCTTATACTATGTCGTCAGTTCATTGTGACACATTGATGCTTCTTGTCATGTCGTCAATATCATTGTTTCATTATACCATGTTGTCAGTTCATTGTGCCACCTCGTTGCATGATTGTCATGACGTCAATCTCGTTGCTTCTTATACCATGTCGTCAGTTCATTGTGACACATTGATGCTTTATGTCATGTCGTCAATCTCATTGTTTCATTATACCATGCCGTCAGTTCATTGTGCCACCTCGTTGCTTGATTGTCATGTCTTCAATCTCATTGTTTCATTATGCCATGTCGTCAGTTCATTGTGCCACCTCGTTGCTTGATTGTCATGTCTTCAATCTCATTGTTTCATTATACCATGCCGTCAATTCATTGTGACACATTGATGCTTCTTGTCATGTCGTCAATATTATTGTTTCATTATACCATGTCTTCAGTTCATTGTGACACCTCGTTGCTTGATTGTCATGTCGTCAATCTCATTGCTTCTTATACCATGTCGTCAGTTCATTGTGACACATTGATGCTTTTTGTCATGTCGTCAATCTCATTGTTTCATTATACCATGTCGTCAGTTCATTGTGCCACCTTGTTGCTTGATTGTCATGACGCTTCATTGTGCCATGTCGTCAGGTCATTATGAAACTTCGTTGCTTCATTGTCATGTCGTTAAAGCATTGGGCCAAGTCGCTGCTTGTATGCTTCCTTACAATGTTTCCCTATGTCTTAAAGTCACTGCATTTGGTCATATACTACCCATCAAACGTTTAGACTCATCTAAAGCAATCGCTATATGTTAGGCATATATATATGGTTACATCGAATAACATGAATTTCTCCACTAACTTGGGGAACCAACTGCAAACCTAATGCATATAAATTGCACGAGAACAATGCATAAACTTGCTCAAAAGCATTGCAAATATCGTGCATATGAACAGCTGTGTTTTCGTGTAAAGTTTATTAAGAATTCGCCCATTTTCGCTGAGTTTCATCAATTATTGATCTCATGACAATACTCTTTTCAACGTCACGAATTTGTTTTACAATACATCAGTTCATGTGTAAACAGTACCTTTAGACAGTATGGAATATTTTTCAAAATCTAGTTTAGAACAGTTGACTGAAATAAGTGGCTACATTTACACCAGTGAGTCTAAACTGTATAGCATATGTTAAGATATACTTGGGTAGTATATCTTTAGATATCATGTCAACTATTGTCACTTCATTCTGTTCCCAGTAGATACAAAGAAAAACTATTACTGAAACTGACAGCGGCATTTTGTGACTGTTTCTCCACTTGCATCGATAGCGTATATACCTTTCCCAATTTACGTACCCTCATTTTAACATCTGTCGTATTGTCCGGTATTTCAAGGTCCAGTGGGACAATCCCAGTTTCCGGTATCCGGAGGTTAAGTATAGGCAGGGAGTAGCTGCCGGTAAAGGCGTTGCACTCATAGCGACCCTGATGTGTCTCCGTCCGCCTGTAGTTCACACGTGTACACCTGGATCGCAGCGTTTTCTTCAGAGATTGGGCGGTCATCTTGTTGGGTCACCTTCACCTAGGTTTGGAAAAACAACATGTTAAACACAAACAGGACTGGTACCATTGTTCTGATGTAAGCGTTACCTTCTCTGGCATTTCGCAATATTGGATAGCTACTTACGTAGGCCCTGTAGGGACATGTGTGGTATACAGTTATTTACGTAGGCCCTGTAGGGTAGTGTGTGGTAGACAGTTGCTTACGTAAACCCTGTAATGTTGTGTATGGAAGACAGTTACATACCTAGGCGCTAAAGGGTAGTGTGTGGTAGACAGTTACAGACGTAGGTCCTGTAGGGTAGTGTGTGGTAGACAGTTACATACGTAGCCCCTGTAGGGTAGTGTGTGGTAGACAGTTACATACGTAGGCCCTGTAGGGTAGTGTGTGGTAGACAGTAACTTACGTAGGCCGTGCAGGGTAGTGTAGGGGAGACAGTAACTTACGTAAGTCCTGTAAGGTTGTGTGTGGTAGACAGCAACTTACGTAGGTCCTGTAGGGTAGTGTGTGGTAGACAGTAACTTACGTTGCCCCTGTAGGGTAGTGTGTGGTAGATAGTAACCTACGTAGGCCGTTTAGGGTAGTGTGTGGTAGACAGTTACTTACGTAGGCCCTGTAGGGTAGTGTGTGGTAGACAGCAACTTACGTAGGCCGTGTAGGGTAGTTTGTGGTAGACAGCAACTTACGTAGGTCCTGTAGGGTAGTGTGTGGTAGACAGTTACATACGTAACCCCTGTAGGGTAGTGTGGTAGACAGTTACATACGTAGCCCCTGTAGGGTAGTGTGTGGTAGACAGTAACTTACGTAGGCCATGTAGTGTAGTGTATGGTAGACAGTAACTTACGTAGGTCCTGTAGGGTAGTGTGTGGTAGACAGTAACCAACGTAGGCCGTGTTGGATAGAGTGCGGTAGACAGTAACCTACGTAGGCCCTGTAGGGTAGTGTGTGGTAGACTGTAACTACGTAGGTCCTGTAGGGTAGTGTGTGGTAGACAGTAACTTACGTAGGCCGTGTAGGGTAGTGTGTGGTAGACAGTAACCTACGTAGGCCCTGTAGGGTAGTTTGTGGTAGACGGTAACCTACGTAGGCTCTGTAGGGTAGTCTGCGGTAGACACTTACATACGTAGCCCCTGTAGGGTAGTGTGTGGTAGACTGTTACATACGTAGCCCCTGTAGGGTAGTGTGTGGTAGACAGTAACCTACGTAGGCCGTGTAGGGTAGTGTGTGGTAGACAGTAACCTACGTAGGCCGTGTAGGGTTGTGTGTGGTAGACAGTAACTTACGTAGGTCCTGTAGGGTAGTGTGTGGTAGACAATAACTTACGTAGGCCGTGAAAGGTAGTGTGTTGTAGGCAGTAACTTACGTAGGCCGTGTAGGGTAGTGTGTGGTAGACAGTAACTTACGTAGCCCCTGTAGGGTAGTGTGCGGTAGACAGTAAACTACGTAGCCCCTGCAGGGGCAGTGTGGTAGACCGTAACTTACGTAGGCCGTGTAGAGCAGTGTGTGGTAGACGGTAACTTACGTAGGCCGTGCAGGGTAGTGTGTGGTGACAGTAACTTACATAGGCCGTGTAGGGTAGTGTATGGTAGACAGTAACTTACGTAGGCCGTGTAGGGTAGAGTGTGGAAACAGTAACTTACGTAGCCCCTGTAGGGTAGTGTGTGGTAGACAGTAACTTACGTATGCCCTGTAGGGTAGTGTGTGGTAGACAGTAACTTACGTAGCCCCTGTAGGGTAATGTGTGGTAGACAGTAACTTTACACGAGGTCCTGTAGGGTAGTGTGTGGTGAGACAGTACCTTCACGCAGGCCGTGTAAGGTAGTGTGTTGTAGGCAGTAACCTTACGTAGGCCGTAGGGTAGTGTGTGGTAGACAGTAACTTACGTAGCCCCTGTAGGGTAGTGTGCGGTAGACAGTAAACTTCACGTAGCCCCTGTAGGGTAGTGTGTGGTAGTGAGTGTGTAACTTACGTAGGCCGTGTAGAGCAGTGTGTGGTAGACGGTAACTTACGTAGGCCGTGCAGGGTAGTGTGTGGTAGACAGTAACTTACATAGGCCGTGTAGGGTAGTGTATGGTAGACAGTAACTTACGTAGGCCGTGTAGGGTAGTGTGTGGTAGACAGTAACTTACGTATGCCCTGTAGGGTAGTGTGTGGTAGACAGTAACTGCACGTAGCCCCTGTAGGGTAGTGTGTGGTAGACAGTAACTTACGTATGCCCTGTAGGGTAGTGTGTGGTAGACAGTAACTTACGTAGCCCCTGTAGGGTAGTGTGTGGTAGACAGTAACTTACGTAGGCCGTGTAAGGTAGTGTGTGGTAGACAGTAACTTACGTAGCCCCTTTAGGGTAGTGTGTGGTAGACAGTAACTTACGTAGCCCCTGTAGGGTAGTGTGTGGTAGACAGTAACTTACGTAGGCCGTGTAAGGTAGTGTGTGGTAGACAGCAACTTACGTAGGCCGTGTAGGGTAGTTTGTGGTAGACAGCAACTTACGTAGGTCCTGTAGGGTAGTGTGTGGTAGACAGTTACATACGTAACCCCTGTAGGGTAGTGTGTGGTAGACAGTTACATACGTAGCCCCTGTAGGGTAGTGTGTGGTAGACAGTAACTTACGTAGGCCATGTAGTGTAGTGTATGGTAGACAGTAACTTACGTAGGTCCTGTAGGGTAGTGTGTGGTAGACAGTAACCAACGTAGGCCGTGTTGGATAGAGTGCGGTAGACAGTAACCTACGTAGGCCCTGTAGGGTAGTGTGTGGTAGACTGTAACTTACGTAGGTCCTGTAGGGTAGTGTGTGGTAGACAGTAACTTACGTAGGCCGTGTAGGGTAGTGTGTGGTAGACAGTAACCTACGTAGGCCCTGTAGGGTAGTTTGTGGTAGACGGTAACCTACGTAGGCTCTGTAGGGTAGTGTGCGGTAGACACTTACATACGTAGCCCTGTAGAAGGGTAGTGTGTGGTAGACTATTTACATACCGTAGGCCTGTAGGGTGGTGTGTGGTAGACAGTAACCTACGTAGGCCGTGTAGCCAAGGGTAGTGTGTGGTAGACAGTAACCCTACGTAGGCCGTGTAGGGTTGTGTGTGGTAGACAGTAACTTACGTAGGTCCTGTAGGGTAGTGTGTGGTAGACAATAACTTACGTAGGCCGTGTAAGGTAGTGTGTTGTAGGCAGTAACTTACGTAGGCCGTGTAGGGTAGTGTGTGGTAGACAGTAACTTACGTAGCCCCTGTAGGGTAGTGTGCGGTAGACAGTAAACTACGTAGCCCCTGTAGGGTAGTGTGTGGTAGACTGTAACTTACGTAGGCCGTGTAGAGTAGTGTGTGGTAGACGGTAACTTACGTAGGCCGTGCAGGGTAGTGTGTGGTAGACAGTAACTTACATAGGCCGTGTAGGGTAGTGTATGGTAGACAGTAACTTACGTAGGCCGTGTAGGGTAGAGTGTGGAAACAGTAACTTACGTAGCCCCTGTAGGGTAGTGTGTGGTAGACAGTAACTTACGTATGCCCTGTAGGGTAGTGTGTGGTAGACAGTAACTTACGTAGCCCCTGTAGGGTAATGTGTGGTAGACAGTAACTTACGTAGGTCCTGTAGGGTAGTGTGTGGTAGACAGTACCTTACGTAGGCCGTGTAAGGTAGTGTGTTGTAGGCAGTAACTTACGTAGGCCGTGTAGGGTAGTGTGTGGTAGACAGTAACTTACGTAGCCCCTGTAGGGTAGTGTGCGGTAGACAGTAAACTACGTAGCCCCTGTAGGGTAGTGTGTGGTAGACTGTAACTTACGTAGGCCGTGTAGAGTAGTGTGTGGTAGACGGTAACTTACGTAGGCCGTGCAGGGTAGTGTGTGGTAGACAGTAACTTACATAGGCCGTGTAGGGTAGTGTATGGTAGACAGTAACTTCACGTAGGCCGTGTAGGGTGAGTGCGTGGAAACAGTAACTTACGCAGCCTGTAGGGTAGTGTGTGGTAGACAGTAACTTACGTATGCCCTGTAGGGTAGGTGTGTGTGGTAGACAGTAACTTACGTAGCCCCTGTAGGGTAGTGTGTGGTAGACAGTAACTTACGTAGGCCGTGTAGGTAGTGTGTGGTAGACAGTAACTTACGTAGCCCCTTTAGGGTAGTGTGTGGTAGACAGTAACTTACGTAGCCCCTGTAGGGTAGTGTGTGGTAGACAGTAACTTACGTAGGCCGTGTAAGGTAGTGTGTGGTAGACAGTAACTTACGTACCCCCTTTAGGGAAGTGTGTGGTAGACAGTAACTTACGTAGGCCGTGTAGGGTAGTGTGTGGTAGACAGTAACTTACGTAGACCCTGTAGGGTAGTGTGTGGTGGACAGTTATTTACGTAGGCCGTGTAGGGTAGTGTGTGGTAGACAGCAACTTACGTAGGTCCTGTAGGGTAGTGTGTGGTAGACAGTTACATACGTAGCCCCTGTAGGGTAGTGTGTGGTAGACAGTTACATACGTAGCCCCTGTAGGGTAGTGTGTGGTAGACAGTAACCTACGTAGGCCGTGTAGGGTAGTGTATGGTAGACAGTAACTTACGTAGGCCTTGTAGGGCTGTGTGTGGTAGACAGCAACTTACGTAGGTCGTGTAGGGTAGTGTGTGGTAAACAGTAACCTACGTAGGCCGTGTAGGGTAGTGTGTGGTAGACAGTAACTTACGTAGCCCCTTTAGGGTAGTGTGTGGGAGACTGTAACTTACGTAGGCTGTGTAGGGTAGTGTGTGGTAGACTGTTACTTACGTAGGCCATGTAGGGTAGTGTGCGGTAGACAGTAACTTACGTAGGCCCTGTAGGGTAGTGTGTGGTAGACAGTTACATACGTAGCCCCTGTAGGGTAGTGCATGGTAGACAGTAACTTACGTAGGCCCTGTAGGGTAGACCAGGCTTAAAATTGCTGGGGCTGGAGTCCAGGAAGATGATCTTGTAGGGGTCGGTGTAGTAGACAACGGACGAGGTGCCGTTGAGTGTCTTCCCTGTCAGCTCCTCCTTCACCTCTGCCAGTACAGTCACCGTTTGCGTGTTGAGGTAAGACTGCAGTTTCTTGATTTCTCCAATGGAAACCGAGAACTTGGCACTTCCATCAATCTATACAGATAGGGGAAAATGTAGGAACATGATGCAGTAGAATAATCGCTGTGTGGCGATAGGGTACAGTGAAGGACAATTGATCTGTGGCAAGAAACAATTTTGTTTTATTTCATTGTGTGACCGGTGCTGTCGGAATTGAAACATTGTCATCTTTGTCGCTAACACCTGGTGTCAGCCCGGATTTGCATTCACAGATTCATACAGTGTGCGAAATAGCCACTGGCCCGCTAGCCCGTGGCTTGTGAAAATCTAGTCGGGCCAGTAAATCTTCACAGTCACTGGGCCGCCTGGCTAGTGGATTTTTATGGGGTCATTTTGTAAAATTATCAATCTCTCCGACTTGTTAAGGTCTAACACACTTATAAATCATGCAGGACTATGGTCTGATAAAAATGTTCATCATGTTATCAGCTTAATGATGAAACCCGTGTCTACGTTCAAATTTCGGGCTTGTGAATTGTTTTGTGGGAAGGTGACATTCAAGCATAGCTAGCCCAACTGGCTAACAAATTTGGAAACCATTTCGCACACTGGTTCCATATGATGTTCACGACTACTTCATCATTTACGACAAAAGGAACTCTTTCTGAAGATAACTGACTGTTCAATGATGTTTCGATTTAGATATAGTAGACAGACACAGTGATTGTGACCTCTCAGAGATATGTTTGACATACACATAGAAGTGGCAGCTTATGACTTACTTCAAACGTCTTCAGGACAGATCTTGCGAAGTGTCCGCAGTAGTTCCTGATGGCGCCGACAAACACCCTCAGCTCCACCAAACCCTTGACCCCTTTTCCATACGTGTAGCTGGATGACAAGTGTACACAAGCATGTTCTTCAGCATTCTTTGTTTGTTCCACATTTTTAAAGGTTTTTAATTATCATTTTTCAATAAATTACTTAATTAACATTTTAATTCCCTGGTGATGCCAGTAGAGTCCATACAGGAAATTTTGTAAGCAAATAGTGTAATGTTTGATGACCCGTACTTATATTTTGTACAGATTAAGATGAAAAATGCAGCAGAGAGGGTTTTAGGTCAGGCTGGTAAGGTTCATCATCAGCTCAGGGCCATTGCCCCCTCTACACGCAGCCCAGACAGCGAATGGGATTTCTCCCAGGAAATGCTGCCTAGTCGAACCCACCAAGAACTTTCCGGAGAATATGTCGACTCCCCAACACTGCAGCCTTCTGCATTACCCAGAGTGTCAGAAGGGCTGTGTTCCCGGTGGAGAACCCGGGCACTCTCCTGATCTGCGCCAAGAGATTCAGGAGGTACGAAACCAAGGGCACCGAGAACAATGGGGAGCCTGACGACAGTGTAGTTGGATATTATCATAAACATTATTGTTCATACGTATCACAATTTCTACTTTTCTCAGAATTGACGTCTTCAACTCGCCATACAGCAACACACACAAAATAATACAAATTTTTAAAAAGTTATCATAAATAAGTCTACCAAAACCTGAAGAATCAGAAAAGGGGGAGTCCTTTTATCCAGTTACAATTTAAAATTTGGTGTACTGTTTAGATACCTACTTGGCTTTGACGGTTCCGGAAAGGTCGGTGTCAGTCGTGAGAGCAAAGGGAGGCAACTCCACCTTCACCTCAAACTTTGGCAACTCTGAAACAAGACAACAGTTTATTAAATATGGAATGTTGGGTACACACAATTTTATTTTCGGTATCAATGCAAAATGCACTTCGATGATACGTGCACAATTGGATAAAGAAATTTGAATATATATGGTTGTGCAAACACAGACTATTGCATTAATGATACCAGAATAATTGGGAATGGAATGTTTGGTCCTGAACACTGCCCACTGTTTCGTAAACCAAATCTGTTTTTCAAAACGTTTTTCTTTAGTCTACAGCAGAATATTTGCACTTTTACGCAGCCGAGCCGTAATTAAATAATACTAACTAAATTTGGGGGCCATAGATCACCTGATGTCTAGAGTGCAAGGGCAAGAGTACTACAGCACCTTTGTGAATTAACACTTGTCAGAGGGGTACATAAAGTGATATAGACTACCAGTTGCCCGACTTCCATATTTGTGGAAGCCTCGTTGGCTGAGTGGGTTAGACGGCTGACTTTGGGTGCTAGCGATTGGGTGCCTGACTCTGAGTGTATGGGTTCGAAACTAGGATGGGACTCAACCCAACAAAAGTACTAGAAAGTACTTGACTAAGGAAATGTAATCCCAAATATAAGATGTGTCACAGACTGCAAATACTTTCTTTTTTAGGGAATTGTATGAATAGCGAGTGCTGACCAATTTCATCTCTGATTTTCGGTGATTCTTTTGGGGGTAGCCTAGTGGTTAAAGCATCCGCTCGTCATGCTTAAGACCCGGGTTCAATTCCACACACGGATATAATGTGTGAAGACCATTTCTGGTGTTCCCCGCCGTAATATTGCTGGAATATTGATAAAATCGGCGTAAAACCATCCTCACTCATAACATTTTCACAGTTATTATTCCCTTTACATGGAATCTGTTTCCATGGTAGCCAGAACCGGGTATTCATTTACACCGACGTGATCTATATACATGTAAGCCGACCCGTGAAGATCCGGGTTAGAATTGATGTTCAGTAACCCATGTTTGTCGTAAGAGGCGTCTAACGGGATCGGGTGGTCATGCTCGCTAGCGACTTGCTTGACACATGTCATGGTACCCAAATGCGTAGGTCGATGCTCGTGCTGTTGAACACTGGATTACCTGGTACAGACGCTATATAGCTGGAATATTGCTGAGTGCAAACTAAACTCACTCACTCACTCACACGTTAAGCCTGTTAAGCCTGTTAACGTGTGTCTCCTCATCTACATGCCATACTCACCATAATGTTGGACTGTGAACATTTTCTTTTCTCTCAATCCAACCTGTTACGAAATAGGATAAGCAAATGAGTTCTTATAAAACAGCGTGAAATGCATAGACGAAATACCATTATTCGAAGTAAAGAAAAACTGTTTTTTTGGTGGGGGAGGTGATTTATTTATTGATTTACGGAAAGAAGAAATAAGAGCAATGTTTTTCCAATATACAACAGCCACAAATCAAGACTGAATAGGAGGGTAAAAAATGTTGAATTATTATTGGAATACCGAACACATTTTTTCCCGTTAAATTTAATAATGTGCTCGAAATTACTTAGCTAAGTTCCGTTTTAGTAGGATAAAGGTGTTAATTATCGCTCAGGTCGGTTTGTCTGGGACCCTTGAGTGATAAGAAAGGTGCAATCCGATTGGTCAGATATAGAAGGGACATAACTTATAACATTGGTGACCAACTCGTGTAACGTTATTCCGGGGCAAGCCGAATAGCGGTCACGGAAAGGGGCGAGTAGTGACGAAAGGCTCCGATCAAGCAACGAAATTCCACTTTAGGTCGGCAATGCTGGAAACTACTTTTAACTCCATTGCCTTAGAAAGATAGTCTCAATTTAACGTTCTGTTAAACAATTTCAACACTAGCTTCGTTTCAGCACTCTAGTTTCATAGTCAGGTAAGGTTTGTACGAAGCTTGGACACAGTTATGTCAAATGCAGTAATTTCACTAAAATGCGAGAAGTGTTCTTACAAACTCAGGGACGGACACTTCTATCTTCCAGTCCCCCAGGACCGGCTGGTCGCTAAGCAGTAAGTCTCTGTGGTTGACGCCTGACCCATCCTCCAGGGACACCCACTGGCGAATTCTGTTGTTTCGCGGGTCCTGAAGACAAGACGCAAATCATTTTAATATTTGGTGCAAATTCGAATGGTGACACATACGTAATGGAAATCACGTTGACAATTGGAGTCATTTGGGGTTTAAAAAAAAAGGAAGCACTGAAACCACGTTTACGTCAACGTTGTTGAACAGAGTAACAGTCAAACTTAAAGATGAAGTGAATAAGTGAGTGAGTATGGTTTTACGCCGCGTTTAGCAATATTCAGGCAATATCACGGCGGGGGACGCCAGAAACGGGCTTCACACATTGTACCCATGTGGGGAATCGAACCCGGGTCTTCGGCGTGATGAGCGAACGCCTTAACCACAAGGCTACCCCACCGCCCTCGTCAAAAAAGTTTAGATACAGATGTATCACATTTGATCAGGGGCCTGCTTTCCGGGATTTCACGGTTTGATGTATGAAAACATATAAGGCGTGGTCATAGTTTATTATTTTCTATAAAAAAAAATTGTTTTCACTCACATATATGTCAACATCTATTTTGCCCGAGTACACCTTCATGTCGGGGTAAACGGCAAAAGCTCTGAAATGAACTTAAAGAACAACAGATTATCACACATACATTCTTGAATGGGAATTTCATGAAACCGTGATACTTAATTGAAGCTGTGGATAAAGATGCCGACCATTTGATATTCGGGATGATGGGACTATTTGAATAATAATTCTGTTCCATACAAAATGCCCCCAGGTTCATAAGAAACAGTCAACGGATGAAAATATCCTAACTAATAAAGCGACACCCCCTCACTCCGAACGCATCAGAATATAAAATAAAACACTCTGTCCGTAAATGTGCCATTGCTGAAGATGCAACAGTATCACGAAATGTGGAATGTTATTCAAATGTAAGCGACAGCATCCTTTTCACTTTAAAACTCTCTGCCAAGAGCATAGTCGATTGTACGATATTTGGCGTATAGCGTTTTGAGCGTATCCTGCCACACTGGTGGCACCCTTCATATACACATGCAAATGGTTCATGATAATCTTAGAACCTAAGGCACAAGTCCAAAAAGGGAATTGCATCATTTTTGTCACTGAAATGTCTTCCATATGACCACCACAAAACCTTTTAAATGCTTTACTGATGCCTTCATTGAACAACTAGGCAAGAGTTGTATGACGCTCTTTGAAGAACTAGTAAAAGGGGCATGTTGGATTGGGTCTCAAAAGTATAAACTGGGGCATGAACACTGTTGGATATAAAGAATAAGTTGAAATTTAAAACAAGCTTCTTGTCATACATCTTGTCGGCGATTGTTTTGTTTCCCTGCATTGTTATGCGTTCTATCTAAATATGAAACACATGAGGCGGTGACATTGATCTCTTCTATTTAAGGCACATTTTTTCATGAATCTTCAACAAACTTCTGAAACTACATGATGTCGGCAGGCCCTTACATCGCACCCCGTGAGGATCCGGGTTAGAATTGGTCTTCACCAACCCATGCCTGTCGTTAGAGGCGACTAACGGGATCGGGTGGTCAGGCTCACTGACTTGGTAGACACGTCATCTTATCCCAGTTGTGTAGATCGATGCTCACGCTGTTGATCACTGGATTGTCTGGCCCAGAAGTGATTATTTACAGACTGCCGCCTTATAGCTGAAATATTGCTGAGTGCGGCGTTAGAGAAGAAACCAACCAACCTTACCTCGTTGTCCTGGCTTGTAGATGGCCTTGTCGGTTTGAATGAACACCGAGATGGTCTTCCTGGCTATGGTGAGAGTTTTCTCCCTTTGAAAGATGAGGCCTCCCGCCCTTCACCTTCAGCAGGTAACTACCAAGAACAGTTGCTTGGGGCGCCTGGAACACCATCATGGCGATCTCATCATTACACGAAATACGTCAAATATCCTTTGGCTATGAACAAGGACTGTTGGATATTCGGGGTGATAGGGCTTTTCATATAGTGATTCTCTTCCATACAAAAGTCCCCAGGTTCATGAGCAAGAAAATCAACGCTCTTTGGATGTCCAGCAAAAGAGAAAACAGCTTAAAGATTGGTTTGTTCGTTTGTCTGCGCTATGGGCATGCTGTCGTTGTGGATTTTGCGCATTATAAATGGACTAATTGTTATTTTTAAGATACTTACGGTCAATGTGACAGTGTCTGGCATATCTGTAAAAGCAAGTGCATGTTTATCATACATATATCTTACAGGGAATGTGTGAAACCAGGGATTTCACGTAATGCCTAAAAGAGTCGTCAGTGATTTCGTGAAATCCCTGCGACCCCCAGAGATTTCATGTATTCCCTAAAATTTCAAGGGATTTCATGAAATTACTGAAATATTGGCTTAGGGATTTCATGAACCCCCTGGCAGCCTTTATTGAATTAGAGAACACCAAACGTATGATGCGAGTAAAGAGTATATGCTGATCAACTTCATTTATTTGGACAAGATAGACTGTTATGAGATCGGCTATTACACTTCAGTCCCATTTTAAAACACTTACAACGTCTCGATTTACACTGGTTAGGACAACAGTTACTAGGGTGGGACGGGTAGGAAAAAAATGTAATCGAGTGCCCGCATGTTCTTACCCGAATCGGAATCGAGTAATAAACATATAATGCCCCTTGAAGAAGTACAGTCAAACACCGCTATGTCGAGCTTTGATGAATCAAACTGACGGTTGTCTCGAAGTAAAGTCTTGCTCCTGCATATTCCTTATTTTGTCATAATTTTCAGTTGTGTCGAACCTCTCATAACTCGAAGTATTTACATAGGTCTCTACAGTTTCGACACATCGGTGTTTGAGTGCAATTGTTTTATTTGCCAACTGTTGTTATTGTGAGAGAGTGAGTATGGTTTTACTCCTCTTTAAGCAATATTCCAGCAATATCACGGCGGGGGACACCAGAAATGGGCTTCACACATTGTGGGGAATTGAACGCTTTAACCACGAGGCTACCCTACTGCACAACTGTTATAATAATCCCCAATGGCTACAGAGAAGGAGATAACCCGCCTACAAACGTCCAAGGGACGGTTGGGTGGCCCAGTGGTTAAAGGTTCGATTCCCCAGATGGATACAACCCGTGAAGATCAGGGTAAGAATTGGTCTTCAGTTACCCATGCTTGTCGCAAGAGGCGACAAACGGTATCGGGTGTTCAGGCTCGCAGACGTGGTTGACGTCATCGTATCCCAATTGCGCAGATCGATCCTCATGCTGTTGATCACTGGATTGTCTGGTCCAGACTCGATTATTTACAGACCGCCGCCGTATAGCTGGAATATTGCTGAGTGCGGCGTTAAACTAAACTCACTCCCTCATTCTGGTGACCCGGTGGGATATTGCTGGAATATCGCTGAAAGCAGCTTAAAACCCATGTCACTCACTCACCAATACCTGAAGACTTGTTTTATTTTATACTGCTTACCGTTAATCTTCTCAAGGTAATGCAAGGGAGCTAACTAGGTATAAATGTGGAAACAGGACGTTTGTAGTCACTTAACCCTCCTGGCCATAGAAGATGATTACCGTTTGGACACTTCATTTCACTTGAAATTATAAACAAGTACCTACTCTGTGTGAAGCGTTTTGTGACGGCAGTGATGGGGGTCTTCACGTAGTCGGTGTGGTTGTACCAGGAATGGACGATGCTGACTTCAACGTCGACGACATCAGTGGCGTTTAGGATGTTGACGTTAACGACGAACGGTCTTCCCAGCGTAATCCGCTGCGATGCTGTGATCAGGTACGTGCTAATAACATAAAACCATTGTAGAGTCTGAAGTGAGTGAGTGAGTGAGTTTAGTTTTACGCCGCACTCTGCAATATTCCAGCAATATGGCGGCGGTCTGTAAATAATCGAGTCTGGACCAGACAATCCAGTGAGCACCAGCATGAGCATCGATCTGCGCAATTGGGAACCGATGACGTGTCAACCCAGTCAGCGAGCCTGACCACCCGATCCCATTAGTCGCCTCTTGCGACAAGCATGGGTTACTGAAGATCAATATTCTAACTCAGACCTTCACGGGTGACTCTGAAGTGACGGGCGTTAGATTTTCAGTTCACATAAAACAGTTGTGTTTCGACACGTGGGGCATGTCAGCCAACACATCAATGATGGAACAATAGATGGTTGATGCAGATTCCAACGGGATTAGAGTGAGTGAATGAGTATGGTTTTACGCCGCTTTTAGCAATGTTCCAGCAATATCACGGCGGGGGACACCAGAAATGGACTTCACACATTGTACCCATGTGGGGAATGGAACCCGGGTCATCGGCGTGACGATGGAACGCTTTAACCTCTAGGCTACCCCATCGCCCCAAATCATAATGAAATAAGATGTAGACCCCTGAGTTGGTTACTACTCACTTATCAGCGTTGACTGTGACAACGAGGAGCAGGGCAACTGCCGCCGTGACCAGCATTGTGTCGGTGGAGCTGAAACAGAGGACTCTTCATACAGTGAACCTGGTTAATCACGAAAACCCCACAACTACTTGTCCAGACTGTGGAGCTGTTACAAGTCCAGCATCTGATAAACAGTACAGAGAACATTACCTGCGACAAGAACATAACCTGTTGCCAGTTTTATACACGACCTTGCTCTCCAGTTTGGTATTTCCACACTATCTTAGATAAGAAATGAATACACATTATCAACAAGTTAAACAAAGTTTCGTAAGTTGTAGTTGGTCGTGTTGTGAGCGGGGATGCATTTCGTAATATGTCCGATAAACGGTTTAAAAGTAATACTACTTGTGTAATGCAAGATAAGGCTGCCAACAGGTTTAGCCTATCAGGTGACTATGTTTACGAGTTTGATAAGGTCACCTCATACCGGGGCTGGGAATTTCTACAGTTTATATATAATTACATCATTTATGTAGAAATAAACGTTAAAACTGCTGTCTTTAACAAACTTGTCTTGGTCTATAATGTGTGGTGTAAATACTGGTAGTTAGTGTCGATAATGTGTGTTACAAGTCGAGATACCAGTATCTAATGTGTGTAATTACTCTCAATGATGTGCGTTACATGTTTTAGAATAACATGTGAAAACTGTGTCGATAATTTGAGTCACATGTTCAGACCAAAATGTGTGTAGTTTATGTCGATAATACGAGTCACATATTCAGAATCAATTATGTGCAGTTTGTGTCGAAAATATCATATCAGTCACATGTTCAGAATTAAATGTGTGTAGTTTGTGTCGATAAAGCGAGTCACATATTCAGAATCAATTATGTGCAGTTTGTGTCGATAATATCATATCAGTCACATGTTCAGAATTAAATTGTGTAATCTTTGTCGATAATATGAGTCACATGTTCAGAATTAAATGTGTGTAGTTTGTATCGATAATATGAGTCACATATTCAGAATTAACTAACTTGTGTGATTTGTGTCGATAATATGAGTGACATGTTCAGAATTAAATATGTGTAGTTTGTGTTAATAATATTAGTCACGTGTTCAAACTAAAATGTATTTAATCACTGTCGATAATATGAGTCACATATTCAGATTTAAATGTATGTAGTTTGTGTCGATAATATGAGTCACATATTCAAACTATAATGTATGTTATCACTGTCGATTATATGAGTCACACAATGGCATAAATGATAAACCATGGGGAACCAATGCTGAATTGCTGAACGAGAAAATGCTGTTCACTTTAACGTCCAATACGTCACCGGACAACAGGAGACCGCCTCCGTGGTGTAGTGGTTAGAGCCTCCGCCCAGAGAGCGGAAGGTCGCGGGTTCGATCCCCGACCGCGTCATACCAAAAGACGTATGGTACTTGGTCCCCGCCTGGCGCTCGGCGTTAATGGGTACAACAGGGACTGGTCGGCTCGGAGTCAGTATAATGTGTCTGAGTGGGGTATTCATGCTTCACTGCGGCATGGTACCTCAGTGGGCTAGCACTATAAAACCAGCTTCAGTCTGGGCTAGTACAAGCAGCCGCACATACACATACACACGCATGCATGTCGTCATATGAGCGAAATATTCTCAAGCACCACGTTAAACCCAGTTTCACCTCACCTCACCCGGACAACATGCGTTGTCCATAAAAGTCGAAAGGATAGAAATGTAGACTTAATACTAGACATACTGGAGACATGTCATCATTTGAGACGAGTCACACTCTAAATGATTGTCATATCCGCGTTTACCGTCACCAAGGCAATTGTTTTGCCCTAATATGTATCAAGAGGAGAATTCGGTTTTAGCATGGGGGTCAATGTGTGGGGAACAATCACCGTCAGTATAATATTTGGTCATTGTTCACGGTAACAAAAAGCCAGGGATAACGTCGAAGACATTTTCTAACCAATGACTGAGTTTAATTTTTCGCTGCTTTTAGCAATGTCGCGGCGGTGTACACCAGGAAAGGGCTTCACATATGTGCCCTACATTTACCCCGACTCGACTCGACTCGACTGAGAAAATGCTGCTTATCTTCGCTTTCCAAATTGTTTTTCCTGATTTGTTGATATTGTTTTCTAGGTATACACAAACAGGTATTATCACTTTGTACAATGAATTAATAACAACAGTAAGTTCGTATTAAATGGGGGCGGTTTGGATAGCCTAGTGGTGAAAGCGTTCAATGGTCACGCCAAAGGTCCGGGGTCGATTTCTTACATGGGTACAATACGTAAAATCCATTTCTGGTGTTTCCCGCCGTGATATTGCTAGAATATTGCTAAAAGCGGCGTAAAAGTAGACTCACTCACTCAGAAATGTCATAGAGGTTTCATGCGACGATGCCACTTGTTTTTACATATTCTGGTTTTCTATATGCATGTTTTAGGTCATGGTTGGAGCTCAAGCCATTGTCCTTTTCCTTGACCTCCTCTGGTCACCAAAGGCCAGCACTTGTGTCGAGAGTTTGTCGAGCGCTGAACAGGTCATCGGATATATTGTTCCGCTAACTGATGTTAATACTGATACCACGATACCAGCTGCTCGGTGAGGGCCGATAAGGCTTAATGTAGGGCCAGGCATTGGAAAGCTTACCAAATGTGGAAATGGCCACATTGAGATGCCGGACGTTGTGCCGAGATGTGAAAGTTAGAGACAGAAGTGACCTTGTAGACGAAATGTGAGCGCGATACAGAGAGGGGGAGTTGTACATTGGAGTGTGTGTGCGGTTGAATTTCCAGTTGTTTGTGTGTGCGAACGTTCGTGTATGTGTTGATGGACACACACACACACACACTCCCTCTCACTCATGCACACAGACACATACAGACAGACGCACATGCAGACACACCGACACACACAGAGACAAAGACACACACACACCTACGTACGTAACTATCTACCTACCTACCTACCTACCGACATACATACATACATACATACATACATACATACATACATACATACATACATACATACATACATACATACATACATACATACATACATACATACATACATACATACATACATACATACATACATACATACGCACACACATATACACACATACATACATATATACATTCATACATACATACGCACACACATACCTACACACACATGCATACGCACACACACATAAACATACACACATACATACACACACACATACATACATACGCACACATACATACATACACACATGCATACATATATACATTCATACATACATACGCACACACATAACCATACATACACACACACATGCATACATACATACATACATACATACATACATACACACATACATACATACACACATACATACATACATACATACATACATACATACATACACACACACATACATACATACATACATACATACATACATTACATACATACACACATACATACATACATACATACATACATACATACACACACACATACATACATACGTACATACATACATACATACATACATACATACATACATACATACATACATACAGGGATACAAAACGAAAACAATGTATTCCCTTTCGTTTTTTACATTGTTGAAACATCAATAGTACAAAACAACTCGGCTAGGTTGTAATTTGATGTACTTGTGGCTGTGTGTATGTACCCATTTATCAGTTTGACTCTAACCCTTTTTGTACTTTTGAGGAAACGCGTAAATGATAAAGGTGTGCTCTGTCACCGATCAGAGACCAGGTTATCTGATCTTTGGAACCTTACATTACATCCACGCCGGGGTCCGGACTCAAAATGACTGAGCAAATATTTAAAGGTCATTACATTCATTATGTGATAAAAGATGATGCATTAAAAGCGTGTTTATCAAATACATTTAAGTTATCTTCAGTTTACATTCTTGCATTCCAAATTCTAGGTTCACTACAAAGAAATATCGGATACTTTGTCGGTGAAGCAAAAGGACTCCCTCAGCAGCAACTACATGCAGTTGCGACTCACCAACAAGGGTCTGAAGGTAGGCTCAATCTACACATTGCTGATTCAGTGGCAACGGGGAGATGGTAGGTGAGGTGGCGATTGATTGGCTTGAGGGGAGCAGCGAGAATTTTGAGGTTTGAATAATGTATTATTTACGCCAGACTCACCAACAAGGGTCTCAAGGTAAGCTCAATCTACACATTGCTGCTTCCAGTGGCAACGGGGAGATGGTAGGTGAGGTGGGGATTGATTGGCTAGAGGAGCAGCGAGAATTTTGAAGAATGTATTATTTACGCCAGAATCACCAACAAGGGTCTCAAGGTAATCTCAATCTACACATTGCTGCTTCAGTGGCAACGGGGAGATATTGGGGAGGTGGCGATTGATTGGCTAGGGGAGCAGCGAGAATTTTGAAGTTTGAATAATGTATTATTTACGCCAGACTCTTCAACAAGTGTCTCAAGGTAAGCTCAATCTACACATTGCTGCTTCAGTGGCAACGGGGAGATGGTAGGTGAGGTGGGGATTGATTGGCTAGGGGAGCAGCGAGAATTTTGAAGAATGTATTATTTACGCCAGAATCACCAACAAGGGTCTCAAGGTAATCTCAATCTACACATTGCTGCTTCAGTGGCAACGGGGAGATATTGGGGAGGTGGCGATTGATTGGCTAGGGGAGCAGCGAGAATTTTGAAGTTTGAATAATGTATTATTTACGCCAGACTCTTCAACAAGTGTCTCAAGGTAAGCTCAATATACTCATTGCTGAATCAGTGGCACCGACGATTTAAAAAATGGGGAGATGGTAGGGAGTTGGAGATTTACTGGCGTTGGGAGCAGAAAGTCTTTGAAGTTTGAAAAAATGTATTATTTACGTGAGAGTCCCAAACAGAGGTCACAAGGTAAAATCAATGAAACCGACCATTTGAAATAGGGGAGTTGTTAGGTAGGTGGCGATGGATTGGCTCGAAGACAGAGTACCTTTGAAGTTTTGTATTATTTATGACGTTCATTTCTTTGAGTTTTATGTTTATAAAACAAAATTAGCACCGACGATTTGAAATTGGGAGATAATAATAGGAAGGTGGCAGTTTATTGGCTTGGGGAGCAGGAAAGTCTTGTGAAGTTTTAAGAATGTATTATTTACGCCATACTCACCAACAAGTGTCTCAAGGTAAGCTCAATGAAACCTACCATTTGAAATTCAGGGAGGATGTAGGAAGGTGGCGATGGGTTGGCTCGAGGAGCAGAGTACCTTGAAGTTTTGTATTATTTATGCCGTTCATTTCTTTGAGTGTTTTTTTTCTTTTTTTTAAAGTCAGAAACAATTCATTCATTGCAAATTCAATGGCACCGACGATTTGAAATTTGGGAGATAATCGGGAAGGTGGCAGTTTATTGGCTTGGGGAGCAGAAAGTCTTGTGAAGTTTGAAGAATGTATTATTTACGCCATACTCACCAACAAGTGTCTCAAGGTAAGTTCAATGAAATCAAGCACTTGAAATCCTGGAGGATGTAGGGGAAGTGGCGATGGGTTGGCTCGAGGAGCAGAGTACCTTGAAGTTTGGTATTATTTATGCAAGGCATTTCTTTGGGTTTTTTAAAAGTCAGAAACAATGTATTCATTGCTAATACAATGGCACCGACGATATAAAATTTGGGAGATGATAGGGAAGGTGGCAATTTATTGGCTTGGGGAGCAGAGAGTCTTTTGAAGTTTGAAGAATGTATTATTCACGCCAGACACACCAACAAGTACCTCAAGGTAGACTCAATGAAACCGAACGTTTGAAATCGGGGAAGTGGTAGGGAAGGTGACGATTGATTGGCTAGGGGAGCAGAGTCTTTTGGAGTTTGGATAATGTATTATCTATACCAGGCATTTTCTATTTTTCAAACAGTTAAAAACATTGCTAATTCAATGGCACCGACGATATGAAATCGGGGAGGTGGTAGAGGAGGTAGCAGGCAAATGTAATTCAGAAAATTGTTTCATTTCTTTTTCATAAATATTCTGAGACAATGTAAGTAATCGCAGTCCCCAAACTTTCTTCGTGGAATATTGAATTTTTGGTCCCTAAGTAAATATACTGTCCATCTTATAAACTTTTAACTGTGTAAATGATATGAAATAGTTCTCTACTGTTTTCAGTAATACATGTTTTTTTCATTTTAGGCGGGTCAGGCGGCAACGTTCACTATAGAATTGACCGAAGATGTCCCGTTCATCACCTACGAGGTAATCGTCCGAACAAGATAGCTCTTTTTGACATAGTGCGGCTAGATTGCAAAACACCCCCAACACAATAATAAACCTTCTCACATAGTCCGTGTCCCTAAAATAGTATGTCCAAAAGTTTTGTGCCAAAATATATTTGAAACTTTTTGTTCAGTGTTAAATATAAAGTTATATATTGAAAGTTGTTCATTTTGTGTATATAGGTATTGTCCCGGGGGACTTTTGACATCACTGATCAAGTTAGTGTTGGGGGACAAAACCCTGTCCAGTTCAACGTTCCAGTATCTGCTACAATGGCCCCAGAAGCTCACATCATTGCTTACTACGTCAGGAAATCTGGGGAGGTTGTTGCTGATGGACTTAGTTTCAGTGTGGATGACATCTTCGACAACAAGGTAAACCTTTGTAGACAAACACAGAAAAAAAATAGATCAAATGCCAATCCTCACTTTATTTCGTGTAACACATAATTCTTAATATATCACAATTAACAGTTGTAAAATGATTGTAAATCAAGACTGATTAATCAATCTTTCAACATTTCAGGTGTCCATTGACTTCAGTCGCAACGAGTCAAAACCTCATGAAAACATTGATGTCTTGGTCAGCGCCGATCCCTGTCATCTGTCAATCTTCTGGTTGTCGACCAAAGTGTTCTTCTTCTGAAGTCCGGAAATGATATTACCACAGATCAGGTAAAACACTTTAAAAGAGATAAAACAGAAAGAGATTGAAGAAAGATTAAACAAGAAAAGGAATCAAGGTAAATAATCTCCAGATCTCCAGCCTTAATCCACTACCATATGCATTATTTACTGGAGCACACTTAATGTTCATGTACCGTGAAAAACTTCCTGTTTCATTAACAGGTTCTTGATGAACTGAAGACGTACAGCTCTGGACAAACTGATGGAGAATTTTCACCGGAAGTATTTGCCATTTCAAGCAGTTCGACACAAGCTTCTGATGTCTTCTCGGTTAGTGACCCTGTTTTCTGTTTATGATTTGAGGTTTTAACGTACATTTCTACTAAATGTTGCACACATATGATAGTTCAGTTAAATCTATCATGCTGATGTAAATAGGTTTCACACAAACTGGATACCAAGCTTTGACGTAGATCACACTGTATAATTCTGAACCTCACTAACTTGGAACCTTTTCAGGATGCTGGTCTTCTCGTTATCACTGATGCTAGATACTACGACTACAACTACTATGGCATTAATAAAGGTGAGGTAGATGACTTAATGTTGCTCATACTGTATAAATATACTTTCAACAGTTCTATTCATGATGCTAAGTTTTACAACAACGGGAAGTATCAGATCAAAGAGTTAGACATTTACGGAGTCAATATTTGTGCCACTCATCGAAGGGCAAATGTAATTTATGATTATAGGTTTTATGAGGGAGGCGTTTCACTGCCGAGTTTACTAGCAATACTTAAGAGATATGGCTGCAGGAGACACTTGTAATGGGCTGCCAAGTGTTACCAACATGGGAAATCAAATCCAGGGATTTAGCCTTAACCACGCCATTAGCCTAGCCTATTTAGTTTTGGTATTATGAGTAGAATACTCTCAAATCATACTTTTTAGATGTATACCTACCTACCTACCTACCTACCTACCTACCTACCTACCTACCTACTACATACATACATACCTACATACATACCATACCATACCATACCATACATACATACATACATACATACATACATACATACATACATACATACATACATACATACATACATACATACATACATACACATAGGTGTGCAGATTTTCAGTTATCCTACTCAATATTGTGCTCATCACTAGAGGGTAATGACTGCACACAGAATTCATTCAAGAAATTTAACTGGATAACCAAACTGCTACCACCGTTTATCGCCTGGGGAGCACGACAATGTCTATTTTGTGATGTGTTGCAGGACCGATTGGTTACACACCGATGCCTGGTGCCATACCTTATGGTTCACTAGCAGGAATGGGACACCTCGATAGGTTTGAAGGAGGTGAAAAGGGTTCGAAAGAACTTCCCAGAAACCTGGCTCTGGGTTAACAAGACAGTAGGGTAAGTGTATATAATCCTACGATAAATGGACTAGTTGGTACGAAATGCTACTGACTAGATTAACTGTCCATTTTAATTCGATGAATTTGATGTGTAAATCGGTTAATAACTGTAGTATGAGACGTCTTTTTAAACAACACATTTAATTTTTTTTCAGAGCTGACGGTAAAGCTACCATCAGTACCACCGTGCCTGACACTATCACCTCCTGGATCGCCAGCGCCTTTGCTGTCAACTCCGCCACAGGACTTGGTGTAGCCCCGTCTACTACAAAGGTATTAAAGGACGGTTGCTGTCCGAGATATTACATTATTTACTTCGTCCCTGCAAATAAGGATCTTACCTGAACCCCGAGGTATTATAGTATTTGCTTTCAACATAGCAATTACTTCACTTTCATCTCAATACCACTTCAACTTCAAGCAGTTTTCTTTGTATAGTGCAGAAAGAGAATGGGTATTTATTGTCAATCTGACCCTATTCACACCACTTGTTCAATTCAGATGGCAAGCACTTTCCGGAAAACATAGTTAATTAAATGGAATGCAACATTTGCTGCAATCTTATTTCTTACAATATTTTGTTAAATGTGAAAGTGATCCCTGAAATCTTTCGGGCCTTTCACTGCACATGAACCTTGTTCCACATGTGTACCTTGTTTTTCTTTCCCCCAAAGTGAAAAATAACCATGCAGAACCTAACATTCCAAAATCGGAAAACGCAAATGTTCACCAACATTTACACCTAAACCTGATATTTTTTAGCTGCGTGTGTTCAGCTCCTTCTTCGTGAGCTTGTCCATGCCTACCTCGGTGTTACGTGGAGAACAGGTCGTCATTCAAGCCAGTATCTTCAACTACCTCCCTAGTGATGTTGATGTGAGTTAATGATAAAAACAAATTCCATAGTTACCATCAACATATCAGTATAACACAATATGCTTCTTTATATAAAAAGAAATGGACGAGGTATAAACTTTTTACGATATCATTCCAACATGTTTGACAGGTGGTGGTGTCATTGCCAACTTCTACTGACTACACCAACGTGGTTGTCGACAGTACTGGGAAGACCAGGCAGGAGTCTAAGGACCAAACACATTACATCACGGTAGGTCGACATGGTGCTGCAAACGTGTCTCAGTATATTTTGTGTGTTTTCTTATATAATATGTGTTTGTGTGTCTGTGTTTTTTTACTAGCATGAATTCACCATCACCAAAACCTGTGTCTCCACAGATGAGTGCACCGTGTCGCCTCATGTCCTTCTAGCCGAGGACTTTCTATGAAAACTAATTAAATGAGTTTTCACATGGGTTGCGACAATTACACTCTGAATCATCGTATGTGTGTTTCCTGAATTCACAATAATTCAAGACACTACTGCCATTGTGTATTTATATTCTTTTTTAACTGTATGGTGAAATTGGCAATTGTCTGAGCACAAACTGGATTCTGATTCTGGATTCGGGGATAGCTGAGTATTTATTTATGGAATGTGTAATTTGCACCTCATTTCAACAAATTAGTATATCATCATTCCTTTCTAGTCGATATTGGCATTATCCTTTTTGTCAAATTTTGTTTCTGCAATTGTTCTGAGCGCTATATACACTGAGCCTTACTATGATTTGGTGATCTCTCTCAAGGTCAAATCCAACGAGCCCCAGACTGTGTACTTCCCCATCATTCCATCATCTCTGGGAGCTATCGACATCGAGGTGTCAGCACGAACAACTCTAGCCGCTGATGCTGTCAGGAGACAGCTCAATGTCCAGGTAATTAGTTTAGTAAAAAACATTATGTGCAAAATATTATAAATAATAACATTTAAATTGAAATATAATAATTGCAGTCTAGGGTAACACAACCGGAAAATGTTCTGAATTTAAAACGTCCATATTTTGTGACTTTTAGGTCGAAGGCATCCCCAAAGAATACAGCACACCTGTCTTCATCGAGCTGACACCAGGTGGTGCTGACTTCAACCAACAGATGGCACTTTCACTACCACCAGAGACGGTAACTGGTTCAGAGAAAGTCAGGGTCAAAGTAACAGGTAGGCGTACTGATTAACATTTATATGTTCAGGTCACTGTCAAAAGCAGCACAACCAGTTGAAGATAGTAAATCATATTCACCAATAGTGAAGGATCAGTGTACACCATGTACATCTCATTTGACGTGTTAAATGCCAGCGGTTCATATCACATAGGCCAATCCAGATGTTTCACTTTGCTAAGGGATACTTTTCTAGCAAGGTACTTGTTACAAAATCGCGAATCTCCATTTGTTTATGTATCATCTCCCATAATAGCTTACTAACGTGATTTTGACTTATCGTGTAGGTGACTTGATAGGCGCAAGTCTTGACAATCTGGAAAACCTTCTGGCACTTCCGACTGGATGTGGTGAACAGAACATGATGAACTTTGCACCAGATGTATATGTGGCCGATTACCTGTATGCAACTAAACAGATCACACCTGCCTTGGAGTCGAGGATCATGAGCTATCTGGAGCTAGGTATGTATACACGTATGACTAGCCTTGTGATGTAATGAACCCGTGAATCACGGCGGGGGCACCAGAAACGTGCTTCGCACATCGAACCGGCGTGACGAGCGAACGTTTTAACCACTTGGCTACCCCACTGCACAGCCGTTATTATAATCCCCAACGGCTACAAAGAAGGAGATGGATATGGATAATGGTATCTGTGTTATCTTAAAGACTGCGGTGAGGTCATCTTCTAGAAGTAATTCTCTTAAGCTCCGATATACCCATGTGATATTTCACAATAAACTTATACCTTATGCTCCCACCAGCTTCTTCGGGAACTATTTCTCATAAGCTCCAATATACCTATGTGATATTTCTCATTAAACTAATACTTTATGTTCCCATCAGCTTCTTCGTGAACTACTTTTCATAAACTCCGATATACCTATGTGATATTTCACAATAAACAAATACTTTATGTTCCCATCAGCTTCTGTGGATGGTTTACAATGAGTGAAAGTTTCTGGTAACAATGTTCCTGAAACGTCTGCGTGCAATACATGCATACCCTACAGACCAAAAGTGATTCGGTCATAACTTGTGCTCTAATGTATTTCGAAGTTGGTTGATCTTTTCTCCAAAAGATGTTCTCTACTTCCCCTTTGTCTCTTCTTCAGGATACCAGAGGGAACTGGCCTATCAGAGATATGATGGATCCTTCAGTCCTTTCGGAGACCGAGATGAGGCAGGACACATGTGGTGAGTTTTCACTGTCCCTTCAAACAGAAGCTGCAATCAGATGCAAACTGCCAGAACAGTCCCATTGTGGTAGCGTTTTTATCTAATGTTGAGGGGATTCTAACATTCAGATTTGTTTCATAATCCTCAGGCTGACTGCATTTGTAGCCAGAACTTTCCATCAGGCAAGACCCTACATCTTCGTGGGCAACCAGACTCTAGGAAATGCACTCAACTGGATGGCCAACAGACAGAATCTCGATGGGTCCTTCAATGAACCTGGACTAGTTTTTGACAGACAAATGAAGGTAGTTATCATGCCCACTATTCACTCAATATGTCAATTCGCTGATATTTCACCCAAGAGACACTGGCAGACAACTAAATGTAGTGATTTCTTTCACACATGACTTCTCAATAGTTAAGGTTAAACGTGTCTGTTGTTGATCTTATTAGATGGTTGTTTTTTGTTCAATTTTAGAGCTCCAAAGCTTCATTGACTGCTATGGCCTTGCTCGCCTTCCTTGAGAACCAAGACATTAGCGGGTTTGGTGTAAGTACAAATACTGTTCCTTCCAGAATTTGTAATGAAAGACTTAAATGTAGAAATGACTGACCAAAACAAAAATAAACAAGAAAACATCAGTGATCGAACAGAAGTATAATAAACTTGAAACTGAGCTTGAAAAACACATGTTTATTTAATTAACAGATTAATGAGTACACACTGGGAAACGCCACTGTGAATGCCACGAAGTACCTGGAGTCAGTGGCTCCCTCTATCACGGATCCCTTCACTCTTGCCATTGTCAGCTACGCCTTGTCTGAGGCTGGTCAGCTCTGTAGCGGATGTCACGTTCACCAAACTCAACGCTGCAGCTGAGGTTAAAGGTAAATTGGTTATGCATTGATGCCACTTATTGAACATTACTACATTATCAACTGTAGATATCTCCGCCGCCATATAGCTGGAATATTGCTGAGTGCGGCGTAAAACTAAACTCACTCACTCACTCTGTAGATATCTCAGCTTCATTGAAAGCAAAATTATACGAATGTGATACAGTTCCTGAGGTACACCGTTTGTCTTTTTTGTCGTTGTGATGTCTTTGGTACACACTGCATAATATAAAAACATTTGCTGAAAAGGTGTGATCATTACATTATTTTCAGATACACTCAAACACTGGACCGAACCCAATACCGCCTCCTCTAACTACTACACAAAATGGACTCCTCCACACACCCAAGCCCAACCAATTGACATCCAGACTACAGCCTATGCCCTACTGGCGTCGTCTTCACGTGGTGATCTCAAAGGAGGTCTTCCAATCACAAACTGGTTGACGTCACAGAGGAACCCTTATGGCGGCTTCTCTTCAACACAGGTCAGTGTGTAGTCATGGTGGTCCGATGTCCCCGTTACTTAGTCTGTGTGCAGCTTCGTGCTGGATACAGTTTGAACTGGTAAGAAAGAATCAATCAAAGATCATTATATGTTCGCTGAAAAGCATCTTTGTTTTTAAACATATGTGGGAAAGACATCCCCCACGTGCCGAATTTTTTGGACCTGCGTTCTTCAGGGTTAAGAAAACAGACATGGCGATGACAAACCACAGATCATGAAACAGACGAAGCAGGGATTCGAACCCATGACCTGTGGGTCAGTCTAATGAGAAAGGAAGGCTCATACATAATTGGTGTTACGCAGCAACAGGCTACTTCATAACTTTCCCCATGTCTCTAGTTACTTCATTTTATTAGTCTACTTACTCAAACCTTGCATATTGACAGGACACAATGGTGGCTCTGCACGCACTCACTGACTATGCCCGACGCACACACTTCCGGATTCCAAGCAGAGGTTGACATCAAGAGCGGAAGTGACAGCCAGCACATATCTGTGACAGACAACAACGCACTTGTGCTGCAGTCTAGAGAGGTAGGCTGGAAATAACTTCGATAAACATCTGACAAATGCCTTCAAGCAAAGATTTGAATCACAAATGAGAAAGAACACAAATCGGGGAATGACGAATAATTTTGTATTGAAATCTCGTGAATTCATTTATCCAGACACACAGGGAAGTCTTGGAATATCTCAACACATGTATAACAACTGTTGATTTTTTGTGTATCATGTTTTTGTCCCCAGTTGACGACATTCCCCAAACAAGTATCTCTCACTGCCACTGGTAAAGGTGTTGTTTATGCTGAGGTGAGACATCAACTCTTATTCTCCTTATGAAAACCACAGGCAATTATGATTCAAAAACTCTTTGTTATAAGAACATTTTTTTCAAAGCAAAGACGTAAATATATCTTGGTCTGTACATGTCATCTGTTTGGGTATATGACTGAAAATTATACCTTCACTTTAGAACACGAGTTCTAGTGGAATTATTTCATCCAGACTGTTCGTTGTATACAAATTGTAATGTGAAATTGAAACAGAAAAATATGTTTGTGTTTTGAAACATAAAGCAAACTAATATCCCTGCCTCAATAAAGTCCCGTCCCACCAACCATCGACACATTCACACTGAATAACGAATGCCAAAGAATGAAAACCCTAATAAAGTTCTTAATCCGCGTCTAGGTTGATGTGTTCTTCAACGTGGAGGCAGAGATGGGCAAACCATCCTTTGACATCAGCACCGTACTCTTTGATGACACCATCAACAACTTCAGACTCATGACCTGCACCAAGTAAGGAGGGGCCAACAGTTTTAAAACAAAGAAACAATCGAAAGAAACACAGACTCCATAATATAACCGGAATTTGAATGGACTCTGCTTTAAGCAGATATTTCCATATATTTGAAAAGGGTTTTGTTGCTTTCAGTATCTAGCAGTTGTTTGTTTCTTAGTTGTTTAACCTTAACTACAGCCATATTCCATCTACAAAATGTCTGATGGTGAAACTTTCGACCCCGTTGGCTGGTCCAAAAATCATAACAATGTTTTGTATACTAGCCACATAAAGAAACGGTGCACACAGAAAATGCCCTCATAATTGGAATACAACACAGCAAAGACGAAATGATGTAGACACGTTATAAGCTGGAAGTATCTGACCACAAGAAAATGTCAAAAGAACATGAACAATATCCGTAACGATGACGTCAGAAGTTCAAAATCGAGTAGGAGGTCACACGACGAAGTCACAAAGTCAATAACGGGTATGACCACCGTGTGCGTGAAGCACAGACGTGCATCCAAGACGCATAGAGGCCAGCAAATGAGCATTGAAGGACTGGGGAATGGTCTGGGACGTGGTCATTGCTGTCTGGAACCTGTATCTGAGATGAGTCACCTGAATCCATCTGTCTTGTCTTGGAGTCGTTACGTCGGGAACGCCCAGAACGTGGGTGGTCGGCGACGTCATTACTGTTTCGATAACGCCCTGACCCATGCAGATACCATGTTACGATGGCATTGGAAATGTGCTGCCACCTGTTGTTGGCTCATTCCTGCTCGAACCATTCCAATGGCTGCATGACGTTGAGCAAATGTTAATCTTGGCATGATGTGCATGTGACTGGGCTCATGTGAATTGATGAACGTTTGAATGACCAAAGATCAAGCTTTCGACAGTGACAGCAATTTCAGAGTTTCACATCTGTACGGGCTGCACATTGCAGTAACACACAGTTATGACACTGCATGCGGGAGCATTTGATTTGTTCTATGTTCACTTATCTCAGATACGCTGTGGCCTATACAACGTCCATTTGTATGTACAGTATACATGCCTGTCCACATAATTCTAACAAATTTATTTTGCATGGTGACGAACAACGAGAAATGTTGGAGAGAAGCTATTAAATGTTCGTCAAAGAAATAATTGTGATTAACGATTAGGGTGGTTGAAGAAAGGATCCAGTGGCATGACGGCGGTGGATCTATAGGCCCTGATATGAAGTCAATTGTTGGCCTTACACGTGTTGAAGACGAATGTTGTTGCATTTATTTCTACATCTCAGTAATCATGTAGCGTTTTTAATCTTTACGGAAGTTACAGAAAACTGAACTCAGAAAATGGTCTCCTTGTTGCCTGAGAACCGGCATGGTGACCGAAAGCCCAGCTGTACAGTCTACGATTACTCAGTGAGTAATGTAATTACAGTTGAAGACGGCATTTTTTTTACCAGAATCATGACGGAAACAGATGAACTAGAAATGGCGTGTTTGTTGCCGGTACATACATATCCCCTGGCTATATAAATAAGAGCGTATTGGTGTCAACCGGCTAGTAACTGTATTTTTCTGTATTTTCTGAGATTTACCGAATACTGAACTAGAAATGTTCACCCTGTTGCCGGATTCATATGAAATTGTAAACCGGAGTACTCAAGAATCCAATTTGTAGATTTTAGAATGACAAACAGATAATAGCATGTTTGTGTACGTCATACCAGCTATCAAAATGGAGTATTGGTGTCAGCGTAAGAATTAAATGTGGTTGGTTTTCTCTTTCAGGTAACCAAGGTGCTACATTCTATGAAACCCGCAGTCTCAAGAAGGCCACCATCTGTGATGTGTGTCGCAAGTGTTGCCCCCCAGGTGAGGTCCTAGGTTATCTCCCTTTGGCGTGGTGCTCATTTCTATAAAGACTGAAGTGGCGGATGGGTAGCCTAATGGCTAATCGCAACGTAGAAGACCCGGATTCGATTCCACACATATATGTGAAACCCATTTCTGGTGTCCCCCGCCGTGATATTTCTGGAAATGTTGCTAAAAGCAGTGAAAAACATATCCACTCACTCATTAGAAATACTAAGATTCTGTACCTTATATTCAAAAGATTTGCTAAATTGTAAAGTATCGAGATCTTACTGTTTAAGAGAGAATTTTGTTTCAAACTAGGAACTCCAGTATCATTGTGCTTCGTATCTACTACATTATTAATGTTAAAGCTGATTGATGATGCTTGCTTAAGTCATTTGAAATGCTTGATGTCTATTTTCAGGCGTAAGGATGACGAAGACAGATGAAGATGGATAAAGTTCATTATGTTAACATAAAAAAATAAATGCCTGAAAAAGGTGTATACTGGTTGGTCGTTTTTGCAAGAGGCAGGCCATCCTCCTCATTATCAGGCAATGCTTTATTTGGATATTATACCTGTGTTCTTTTCTTATGAGTTCAGTTGAAACCAAATGTTTAGTAAGTCTTAGTAGTATTTCATAATGTATACTGATATGTCATGTGTATATATATACACAGTGTTATGATGAAACAGGAAACAACAAACAAAATGCTATATGATTTTCCATGGAAATGCAGCATTCTGAGACTTTATTGAACGTACAAGTCATATAGCGTGCCCTGTTTTCCGTTGTGAGGAAGGCTTTGTTATAAATTTGACTAAAGGAATGAAGAATGAAGAACTGACACCAAGTGTGTTAGGAATGAGATTTGGTAATGGAATCGACAGCAAGAAATATGTATACAGCCTTTCAACACTGTCATATTTCAGTGTGAAATACTGTACAAGAGTCAGGAATTCGTTTCATAATATACCCACATCGGAGTGTCATAGCGATCATCTCCCAGATGGAACCTTGGTTCCACTGGGTCTCGGCATCGACTGCAGCAGGGTGATTTATGGGGAGATATATTCACATAATAGAACAATACATGCACATGAAGTTCAGCATCCAGTATCACTGCAATATTTGAAACAGGCATCAGCTGCGTGTAGAAACGTGCGATGTATCCACGTCTTGTGTCACGTAGTCTAGGACTGCAAGGCAATGCATAAACTCTGATTAGCCTAAACCCAATGAAAGAAAGGGGTACAAAAATCGCACCCTGCGTTATACAATACGTTTTGTTCCGTTTGGTTCTCCCGTGATACTCTCACCATAGTCTAGGAGTGCAAGACAGTGCTTAAAATCCCGATTAGCCTTTCAAAACCTTATAGAAGAAAAGGGTGCTTAAACGCGCCCTAAAAACTACAATGATGACATATATCTCGTTGAAGCAGAAAATACAAGTGAAAACACATCTGATGATAATTCACTAGCAAATTACCTTTTGGCCACAGCCGGCACACTGGGAACATATCTGGCAGAAATTCGACGTCTTCAGTCTACGCGGCTGGTAGGAGACCACAGTGTTATCATCTGTAACAGATAGCACATTACAAGTGACCACAATGTTATCATCTGTGAAAGCGTGCACATTACGAGTGACCACAATGTTATCATCTGTGAAAGATAGCACATTACAAGTGACCACAATGTTATCATCTGTAACAGATAGCACATTACGAGTGACCACAATGTTATCATCTGTAACAGATAGCACATTACAAGTGACCACAATGTTATCATCTGTGAAAGAGAGCACATTACAAGTGACCACAATGTTATCATATGTGAAGATAGCACATTACAAGTGACCACAATGTTATCATATGTGAAGATAGCACATTACGAGTGACCACAATGTTATCATCTGTGAAAGATAGCACATTACAAGTGACCACAATGTTATCATATGTGAAAGATAGCACATTACAAGTGACCACAATGTTATCATCTGTAACAGATAGCACATTACGAGTGACCACAATGTTATCATCTGTAACAGATAGCACATTACAAGTGACCACAATGTTATCATCTGTGAAAGAGAGCACATTACAAGTGACCACAATGTTATCATATGTGAAAGATAGCACATTACGAGTGACCACAATGTTATCATATGTGAAAGATAGCACATTACGAGTGACCACAATGTTATCATCTGTGAAAGAGAGCACATTACAAGTGACCACAATGTTATCATCTGTGAAAGATAGCACATTACAAGTGACCACAATGTTATCATATGTGAAAGATAGCACATTACGAGTGACCACAATGTTATCATCTGTGAAAGATAGCACATTACGAGTGACCACAATGTTATCATCTGTGAAAGAGAGCACATTACAAGTGACCACAATGTTATCATCTGTGAAAGATAGCACATTACGAGTGACCACAATGTTATCATATGTGAAAGATAGCACATTACGAGTGACCACAATGTTATCATATGTGAAAGATAGCACATTACAAGTGACCACAATGTTATCATCTGTGAAAGATAGCACATTGCAAGTGACCACAATGTTATCATATGTGAAAGATAGCTACATTACAGAAAGTGACCACAATGTTATCATATGTGAAAGATAGCACATTACAAGTGACCACAATGTTATCATCTGTGAAGATAGCACATTACGAGTGACCACAATGTTATCATATGTGAAAGATAGCACATTACGAGTGACCACAATGTTATATCATCTGTGAAAGATAGCACATTACAAGTGACCACTATGTTATCATATCAGAAAGATAGCACATTACAAGTGACCAAAATGTTATCATCTGTGAAGATAGCACATTACGAGTGACCACAATGTTATCATCTGTGAAAGATAGCACATTACAAGTGACCACTATGTTTATCATGTGTGAAGATAGCACATTACAAGTGACCAAAATGTTATCATCTGTGAAAGATAGCACATTGCAAGTGACCACAATGTTATCATATGTGAAAGATAGCACATTACGAGTGACCACAATGTTATCATCTGTGAAAGATAGCACATTACGAGTGACGGTGTTGTTATCATCTGTGAAAGATAGCACATTACGAGTGACCACAATGTTATCATATGTGAAAGATAGCACATTACGAGTGACCACAATGTTATCATCTGTGAAAGATAGCACATTACAAGTGACCACAATGTTATCATCTGTGAAAGATAGCACATTACAAGTGACCACAATGTAATCATGTGTGAAAGATATCACATAACAAGTGACCACAATGTTATCATCTGTGAAAGATAGCACATTACGAGTGACCACAATGTTATCATCTGTGAAAGATAGCACATTACAAGTGACCACAATGTTATCATCTGTGAAAGATAGCACATTACAAGTGACCACAATGTTATCATCTGTGAAAGATAGCTCATTACGAGTGACCACAATGTTATTATCTGTGAAAGATAGCACATTATAAGTGACCACAATGTTATCATCTGTGAAAGAGAGCACATTACAAGTGACCACAATGTAATCATGTGTGAAAGATAGCATTACATTACAAGTGACCACAATGTTATCTGTGAAAGAGAGCACATTACAAGTGACCACAATGTTATCATCTGTGAAAGAGAGCACATAACAGGTGACCACAATGTTATCATATGTGAAAGATAGCTACTACAACAAGTGACCACAATGTTAACATCTGTAACACAACGCATTACATTTGGTAACATTTTGTGTCAGAACTTAATTAAATTACGTTGTATCACGTTTATGGACAAAGGTCCTCTAACATCCCATAACGTTACCATGACAACATGAATATTATGAAGCAACCATACCGCCAGTCACATAATGTTGTTCCCTTGTTACTTAGCTTGTAAGAGTCCCAATTGGTCCAATATAATATAACTCACTTGGCTTGTAATAATCCACCATGGAAATGTAGACAGGTTTGTTCCCAGCCACCATGCTCGTCCTGGAGCAAGACAGCTTCATGCACGTGGATGTCTTCCCAACCTACACAGAATACATAAGTATGTTGAGCAAAGACACATGGCACAACGAAACCTGATGATTCCTATCTCAACCACGACTGGTGATATGCTGGAAACCAACCCAGTATATAACTCGGTCTGGATATTTCCAGGCCAAACCATTATGTTCAGGAAATAACTATTTCAACTTCAGAGGTATTCCACAAACACAGTGCAATACTATTCATCCATGAGGGTGAGGAAAGGATGATGGGATGTTGAACAATGTCTTTGCTAAAGGTGGTAGAGATGTGTAGGTGTTGTCTAGGTGATGTGCAGATTATGACTTAGAGGCCAATGTCCAAGAATGAGGAAGTGTTCATTCAGATGTGTATATTGGGATGTGGTTACAATAGAGTTGTGAGAGGCTTATTTCTGACACACATGCGAGTGATGTAAGGTAAAAATCTCCAGTTTGTTTCTCTACTCTTTGAAGCCAATGAAAAGAAGCTATGTTGGCATGGCCAATATACCGGCATTTTATACACATTGTCCACCAACTTGTAGCAAAGAATAAACTTACTGCCAGTAACCAGCGCCGTAGTGGCTGGAGTGGGTTAGATCGCTGACTTTGTGCAATGATGATGAGGTGGCTAACTCTGAGGAGTGTGGGTTCGAATCAAGTTGGGACTCAACCCAAAAAATTGTAGAATATGTGCTTTACTGAGGATTTGCTATTTCAAAAATATAATTATAGAGTATAAAACCTACCGAGTCAAAGTAGGCGATGACTTGACCGTCTGTCTGCTCCAGGCGTTTTCAGTCCCGCAAATGTTGCCTGCGCTGGTGAGGATCAGCCGTGAACCCGGAGGAACTTCGGATCGTCTGAACACACATCCACTGGATCCCTCCTGAAGTGATGTCTGTCAAGAGGAGGAAATATGTAGATTTAGAATAAAAATATTTGTTTCCTTACCCTGACTCCTAACCGCTTATCTCCATCTTCCCGAAATGTTGTGGACGCGCCATGTGTGAGTGAGTGAGGTTTAGTTTTACGCCGCACTCAGCAATATTCCAGCTATATGGTGGCGGTAGTCTGTTAATAATCGAGTCTGGACCAAACAATCCAGTGATCAACAGCATTAGGGCATCGATTGCGCACTTAAGGAACTGATGACATATGTTAACCAAGTCAGCGAGCCTGACCATCCGATCCCAAGTTAGTCGCCTCTAAACGACAAGCGTTGGTTGCCTGAAGGCACACATTCTAACCCGGACCTTCACGGGTACGTCAAGTGATGCAGAGGAAACAGAAAGAACAGATATGTCACCTAAACGCACCTTTGTGCACACAGTGGAACAAGCCAACTAATCCTGCTTAATATCTCTATTTTTTTAGTCCGAAGATATATACGGATTTGAGCGGGGATGGTTGAGTATAAAAATAATCAGATTGTGCGTTTTGAGCATCCTTTAATTTGTGCAATATCAGCAGAATATGAAGATTGGAAAATATAGACTTCTCCATGGAACAAATAAGGGAACGCACATGAAGAAATTACAAGTGTTCCGCTGTTCTTCCAGGATTGATCCTGAGTTATGCATTGCACTGTGATTGAGATAAATAAATAGAAAGTAGACACTTGTACTTTCCAAAGCGTTTTCCTTATTTGTTTTCCATGAGTATATATACAAATTTACATTATTACTAACTAACGTGGTATAGTCTGGGGAACAAGCCAAGGACGTAAATGAGGGTGAGGAGATCATTGTTTTCGGACACACCGTTAATATGCGCTATCTACACAGAGAAAATATGATTTTACACGACTTCCTTGGCCGACTGTGCACACCATATTACAAGGACATGATAGGAACACATACTTACGGAACATGTCATGAGTAGAAGCCGTTGATGGTGTCGTCGAGGGCACCGTGCTGACGTCGAAAACGTCATTGTCATCGCCCACAGAGTCCACGTTAAAACATGCCCAACTAGAAACGAAAGAAAATGTTAAGATACGACGACAACATGAACTAAAATTAGTGCCTAGGTATGCGAGCATTACGTATAACCGTATGCTCAATGGTATGTGAGATCTTGAGATCAGATTGGAAGCAACGTTCGCCATGGAGAGCCCTTTGATGGCCATGATGATGGAACAACCGTGTTTGGCAGCTTGATTCACACTACAAAAGCACGATGCACACACGTCTCGTCTCACCTTAGGCAAAGTGAGTTTGTTCCATAAATCTGCCTTTTGTTCACTTACCCAGAAGAGAAAATCGGTACCCGATGGGACGAAGTCATATGATCTTCCAGCCCTCACAGGCAGCGTGGGTTATCCGGGTAATAATGACCATCAAGCCGTATGCGCTTAGAATCACAATGTCGCTGCGGGTAAGTTCTGCGCCCCCATTTGGCCAGAAGCCATTATTATTTATTATTATTGGCGGAAGTGTTTAATCTTTACGAGGCATGCCAACACAAAGGTACTGCACCTCAACAACAGCGAAACCACTTCCCTTCTGCGGAAATCTTCAACACTGATGGAATGAACGATAGCTGAATTCAGAATATAAGATATCATTAGATTCATTTAAAGGGTTCGTGAACATTTCCAG
>NW_025766238.1:0-55173 GCF_003918875.1 Haliotis rubra
CCATCCAGTTGAATCACTTAAGACCTTTGATAGAAGCCACATTTGATCTTAACACTAAACAATGTGACAGAATAAAAATACTACCTTGTGGGACACCTGATCCTGCTCATAATGGTCAGACAGGGGTAGAACCACGCCGGACTTGAAATTGCCTGTCAGTTCCCAAAAACTCGGATATAAACTGAGGCAAACGGCCTCTCAAATCAAAATCATGTAAATCTTTTAAAATGCCGTGCTTCCATGTTGTGTCATAAGCTTTCTCTAAATCGAAAAATACTGACACCGCATGTTTGCTTAATTAATAATGGCATTCTTGCGAATGACTCAATCGAACTAAATGGTCAATGGTACTGCGATTTTTACGAAAACCACATTGAATATTTGTGATTAAAATTAATTTGATTCTAAATTACCACGTTAATCAATTGTTATTGACCATGCGTTCCATGGTTTTCCACAAACGCTATTAGTCAAAAGAAATGGGCCTATAATTAGGGGATCCGTATGATCACGTCAGGTTTGGAAAGTAGTAATATGCCGTACAACAATGGCATCACGCCAGGAGAAGGGAAAGTTGCAGAGATGTCCAAATGTCATCAAAAATATTCAGTAGTGTCTCTAAACAGGATTCCGGTAAGTGTTTCAGGAGCTGATAATGAATGTTATCAGCTCCTGTTGCAATATCATGCGCTTGGTCAAGAGCAGTATGGAAGCTCATGAATAGAAAAGATTTCATTATAATCTTCCCCATTATCCGAATGAAAATTGATTTTTGCTCTTTTCCTGCCGTTGTTGGTATTTTTGAAAGTGCCAGAGGAACATAGTTAGACGAGGAAGAATGTTTTTGAGTGTTTTTCACCCAGTTTGTTTGCGATATCAGATGTATCTGTATTAACAGCTGATCTCAGTTTTGAGATGATGTATGCTTGATTTGGTACCCTTACCTTTAATTTTGTGGATCATGTTCCACACCTTTGACATCGGCGTACTTTTAGGAATTTATCTTTGAAACTTACCTTTGCCAGAGACTGGCGTTTATTTTTGTTTAAAGGTACGCCGGGCTTTAGCATTTAATACTTTATATTTATTGTGAAGTAATGGACCATTGGATGGCGACAGAAATATTGTTCAGCCTTCTTCGTGCCTTCCTAGCCTGTTGCAATCAACAGTAAACCATGGCTTACGTATATGTGAGGATTTGGAAGGGACTTCCGGAATGCATTCATCAACAGAATTTTGTGCAGCTCATCGGAGAAGTGTTGTATAGAGGAGTCAGGAGCATCAACAAAAACATCAGGTGTTAGATGTGTTTAGAACAAAGAGTTTTATAGTGAGGCCAGTCGAAACTTTAGTGAAAATCCATCTTGTTGACGGAGAGGGACATCAGATGGTGTCACAGATTTCAAAACAGTAGGAAAATGATCACTGCCTGAGGGAGGTCGTCATGCACAGACCACTCAAATTCAGCAAATGGAAATTGAAGTTACAACTGATAGGTCAGACAGGAATAAGTACCAGTTACAGGAGTGTAAATAGAGTGGTAGATCCATCATTGAAAATGCATAAATCATTATTTAAAGAAAAACTCCTCAAAGTAATTTTTCCTTTTGAATTTATGTCGTTACTACCCCAAAGTGGGTTATGGCCATTCAAACCTCCCATGATGACACATGGCTTTGGGGCTGGTCATAAAGTGCCTGAAGATCGGACTGTTGAAGTGAGAGATGTTAGTGGAATATACAAAGAACATAATGATACCAAAGCTACACTTAACGTTATGCGCACTGCAACGGCCTGAAGAGGCGTATTAAAGAGGAACAGGGCTATGAAGAATGCCCTGCCTCACCCATAACAGAAGATCCTCCGGTAGCCTTATTTCCTGGGGCTGAAAAGCAATGGTATGAAGCATACTGCCTTAAGTCAAATTTACCCACTGGCACGAGAGCGTTTCCACCAACAAATGGAAATTACATGATGGGTTTGAAATCTTATATTAAAAATTTAAGGAGATCATTAAAGTTGTTCCGAAGTCCCTCTACAATTCCATATTGTATATAGTCATAGCCACTCATGGAGGCTTAACTGGTGATCGAGTGTAGGAGAATATTCTCTACACGCTGCAATATAATGTCTATGCGTGGGGTGACTTCCATATCAGGAGGAGTTCAAAGGTATTATGAACCTGCACTGGGGTCAGTATGGGGAAGATACCTCAAATATGTTTTAAGGGACCGTGCCTCCTGTTTCCCGCTGTTTTCTTTCTTTTGCACTCATTTTTCTTTTCACTTTTCAGTTTCAGGAAGACAGTCAGGGTCAGTGACTTGGTCCAGAAGTAGTTGCTGTTTCTGGTGCAGTTTCAGTTTGCGAAGGCTGATGAAATGGAAGTGTCGATGTATCTTTAGCATTGATTTTGAAACAATGTTTTCTGATGGGTTGATGCAGCTTATGGCTATCCTGACAGCAACATCATCTTTAAAGAGGCGGAGGGAGGAGAAGAGAGGAGACTACAGTAGACTATATATCTGTAAAGAAGAAGGATTATCCGATGTATAATGCCCGCACTAATTTCTTTGCGTCTGTAGAAGAAGTATCATTGTTGGTATATTTTACTTCCAGAATTTTTTGTTTGTGTAAGAAAGAAAGGACACGATTTAGAAGAGGACATGTGATTACCACTGCAGTTTTGCACATTTGATTACATCAGTGCAGTCCATTATGCTATCGTATGTTGTTTTACTACAGCGGGAGCAAACTTGCGTGTTGCGACAAGACTTCCCGCTCCATGTCCAAAACGTTGACGAATTAAAACAACAGAGTGGATGAGGAATGTAAACATCCACACCGATGTTGAAATATCAGCCTTGATAGATGGAAGGAGTTTTTGATAGGCCAAACGTAAACAGGTAAGTATTGGTGTTAAGAATCTTGTCACCATCAGCTTCCTGGTAAAAACGTTTAACTGACGTTAAACCTTGAGGATATCATTTCTACAGCAATTTCCTCTTCGGACATGTCTGAAAGGCACTTCTAACGCGATCTCGGACCGTGCCTCTACACGAGATTCAAAGTTTTATGCGGACACAAACAATCTCCGTGTTCCGCAAAGCTGATGTGCTTTCAGGAGATTTTCAGACTGTTTATCTCCTTGAACATTCCACAAGCAGGGAACCAGAGCGGAGACGAGTGACATGCATTTTTCACTGTGCCACATATTCCTTCAATGGATTTGGAAACTACAAAGGATTGATTTTTAGTGGATACCATCGAAAATCCTTCTACAACCAAATCAATCAATGACCAAGAATCCAGTATGTGGATGAGAATCCTCATCGGAAGATAGTGAAACATCTGGATCAATATGCCGTCTTTTCGTTTTGGGCGAGAACCAGTCAATTTGTATAGGTAGCCATAATGCAAGAAGATTATTCAGCATCCCTGCTCCCATCCGCCATCGAGTGTCAGCAAAGGACAGTGATGTAGTGGGAAATAACTACAAACACCAAGGCTACTTGGGAATGCTATACTCCAGCAAAATGGACACAGATAGCTGACGATTTTGCCAAACCAAGGTATAAGTCAGGCTGGTTCTGCCCAAGACAGATCCCCTGAAGACAAAACAGAACCCGGAGGTCAAAATGCCAGATTGGCCCGTGAGCCACCGCTTCTGGCATAGGACTCTAGGCATTGTAATATAGCAACAGTAATTCATTACATAGAAAATCAGGATGTAGCTCAAGGGCCAGTAACAAAAATGTGCATAAAATAATCACCATGCACAGGAAGCAGCGTGACCAGCCGATTGATAGAACCGGGCCAGTTCTACCACCCGTCTAGGTGAAGTAAGAGGGGCGAAGTGGTGTGTTGGGCAAGAGGAACACGGTTCCAGGCTCCCAGAGTGCCCTCAACCACCAGCCTCACGTCCTCCACCGACACAGGGGCGCAACCCGCGGCAAACGGGTTGGTGGACCAAATATCCCCGGGTCCCACAACAGGGGTTGAAGGGCGCTTAGCGTGACCCAGCACCACCACGAGGAGGTGGCCTTCATGGGTGCCAATTAAAATATGAAATATTAGAATTGTTAGGTACAAGGTGCGTTGACTCTTTTTGTTTTCTGGTATGTCCTGAACAGGATTGAGTTCAAATTTAACGTCACCTCGGCAATATTTCCAGCCATATGGTGACGAGGGTTTTGGATACACAATAAATACAAGTTGTTAAATAACCAGTCATGGAAGGACTGTAAAATAACTAGAGAATCACACATGGTGTTTTAAAACTAGCATGTATATCTAAAACTATTTTATTTACGAAGACAATACATAATATATAAAACAATAGGTCGCCAACAACTGAAGGTAGATCACTATACTGTGGACCATGGGGACGTGCAGTGCCTTTGTTATCTGCATGGACCCTAGCTGGATTTACACGATCCCCTCAGCCACTGGTGATTGGAACAATACAGCCATAAATTAAAATCCACTCATATTCTAAAATTAAAATTGTGGTAAGAGGACGCATATACTTGAAAGTTTGGGGACTTACGCACCCCTCTCAGGAGAACATTATTTTCACGATACTTTAACCCCTCTGAGGATACAGCCACCAACAATCGCAGTTGCTAATTTATACTGCATTCATAAAATACCATCCCTCTAGTTACAAAAAGATATTGTTAAAAAATTATCATTCTATTTCTTCTGAGACAGGACTTCCACAATAGAGAAACGGTAATTGTAGTTCGCTTGATTTTTTCTCTCGAATATTAGATGTATATTTGATCTGAAAGATTGCAGGCGGAGCAAATCGCAAAATGAATTGCAAACAAACATGAAAATCACAACATGGACATGACACAACAGTAGAGGCATATTGAGACAAATCCAACAAGAGAATTACATGGGACATAATTCTTAACTGCTTTACTGAAATCAGGAATACTATAGTCTAAAAGCAAACAGCAGTACAAGCAACAAGAATCGTATATAACTATCAAGAACAGAATGTGTTATTGTACCAAAAACGTTGTTAGATGTAGCACTAAAGGGTATACCTGCTGAATGAAAAATCTATCCCGGTTATATACAGACCGCCGAGAAAAAAAGCATAATGATGGTAAGGTGATGTGATACTACATACCTGAAAGCAAAACTACAGCACACATAATTATATATATCAAGAAACCACCAGTTGCCGGTCTACATAGTGCTGTTTGTCAGTTGTCCACATGCCAGTTGTATGCGCGTATCCACATTCTCATCAAGGTAGAAAACAAGTAGCTACATTTCTATAAAAAAAATAATGTAGCCAATATCAATTACATGTAAAAAGCCTAACCAACCACGCATCATTGTAATATTATTTCTAATATCCATTAACAGGAAACTATTTTCTATTCCTATTTTGTATACATCATATTTCTTACATCGTTATCAAGCTGAAAATGAGTACAACCAAAATGGTTAGGAGCATATATACATGGTATGTTGTGACAAACAGCAGATTAACATTAACAACAGCATGTAATAGAATAACAAATTGGTACATAATTGGAAGAGGACAGTAGGGAACTAAAAACTAACAAGTAGCACCAGTGATGAAGCCAATACACAGGGGATTAAGTAGTAACAACAAATAGACAGGGTGCTATTGATGGTCCATAGCTTGATTAGGCGGATGGGATGTAGTATCCTTGGTCACGGTTGATCAAAGGTTGTGGGTGGCGGATTTCAGATGGTTTCCAACAGTTAATTCTTTTGTTGTCGTTTTGTGCTAGTGAAACATCGTGAACATCACCCTGCCTGGTCGCTATGGACCCCGATATTATCACGTGACCTGGACACACCTTTGTCTTGCATCAGCGATTAGTGTTTACTACATATGTACGTAAGCATGTAAACCCTTGTTCTTGTTACCCTGAGCTAATACAGCCAGCCCCATCTTGTCTGTACTTATTTGGCTTCTCTTTCGTTGAACGTATTGACTCCTCATCATGTTGTGACCTTTTGACCATTTACCTGAAATTACCTTAATCTTTTGTATGTACTCTATACGCTTAGGGACCCGTGAAGATCCAGGGAAGATTAGGTCTTCAGCAACCCATTCTTGTCATAAAAGAAGACGACTATGCTTGTCGTAAAGGCGACTAACGGGATCGGGCGGTCAGGCTCGCTGACTTGGTTGACACATGTCATCGGTTCCCAATTGCGCAGATCGATGCTCATGCTGTTAATCACTGGGTTGTCTGGTCCAGACTCGATTATTTATAGACCGCCACCATATAGCTGTAATATTGCTGAGTGCAGCGTAAAACTAAACTCACTCACTATACCCTTAGTTATTATTCACCCGTTGATGGGACAAGACGTTGCCATGAAACAATTAAATCAGCTGTTATACATGCTCGTCCTGGTAAATGTCCATCAATGACCTTAATTCGTAACAATTCTTGTTTGGTTTCATCATTTTCAATGACATACATTGAATGATAGCCATTACGTAATTATCATATATTGCATTTATACTCTGTTTGGGATCACACTTTCTCAGTAAATCACAGATTAGGATACTTTTGGGCCTGAGTCCTATTCAGAATCCGAACCAAAAACTCTGAAAGTCAGGCACCTGACTGGTGTGAACAACTCAGCATCCGCGGCTGACACAACTAATGGAAGCGAAGAGTCTGCATCACGCACTTTGTGTACCCCTCCTTTTAAGAAGATTAACATGGCGTGGCTCTATAATGGAAAGTTGTTCGTGAAAGCCGTGCTGGCTGAGTGAATCAGGTAAAGTCTAACAGGACAAAACATGTTGATTTCACACAGTGACGTGATGGTTTGTGAGACGTTGGCACACAAACCGTCTATTTTAGTGCTTTTACTCACAATATCACGTTCTTCAAACCAACAATCAGGTCGTTGTCCGTCAGACTGAAGTCATTGCTGTCGTTGTCCCTCAGACTGAATTCATTGCTGTCGTCGTCCCTCAGACTGACGTTATGGCTGTCGTTGTCCCTCTGACTGAAGTTATTGCACGTCGTTGTCCCTCAGACTGAAGTTATTGCTGTCGTTGTCCCTCAGACTGAAGTCATTGCTGTCATTGTCTTTCAGACTGAAGTCATTGCTGTCGTTGTCCCTCAGACTGAAGTCATTGCTGTCGTCGTCCCTCAGACTGACGTTATGGCTGTCATTGTCCCTCTGACTGAAGTCATTGCTGTCGTTGTACCTCAGACTGAAGTCATTGCTGTCGTCGTCCCTCAGACTGACGTTATGGCTGTCGTTGTCCCTCTGACTGAAGTCATTGCTGTCATTGTCCCACAGACTGAAGTCATTGCTGTCGTTGTCCCTCTGACTGAAGTCATTGTTGACGTTGTACCTCTGACTGAAGTCATTTTCCTTGTCTCTCAGAGTGACGGCGTTGTCGTCGTTGTCTCTATGTGCTGTAAACAAGGCTACTTTGGGGGCATAGTCTGAATAATGCATACCATAATATAACACAACAGCTGAAAGATAATGTCTATTAAACCGTGATCTTGAACTTTGATAATTATATTACACGGCTCCTCAAAAGGACAACGTTATACATGACACAAGTGAAACTGTTACATTTCCTTATACGTGGGTCCCCCTGTGTAAGGCATGTAAGTTCCAAAACATTCAAATTAATTTAAAACTCTAAACTTTTTAATCGTTCAATATGTGTCTTTTTAATGTATGGCTAAATTTATCTAAACTGCTAACGGCTGAAGGGATGTGTAAATCCAGTTAGGGTCCATGGAGGAAGCAAATGTACTGTAAGTACCCATGGTCCCTAGTATGGTGATCTACCTTTCAGTTGTTGGCAACCTGTAGCTTGTTTTATATATTGTATTGTCTTTTCATAATTATGATATCTTTTATTTTCATACTAGTTTTACGTTTATAACTGTGATATTCTAGTCATTTACCGTCTCTTTGCGGACATGTAAGTATATTATCTGAATTTGATTTTAACTCATCATAAATGTACAACTTAATTGGTCACGATATGGCTGAAATACTGCCGATGAGACTTTAAATTTTAACTCACTCACTCATAATTCATTTTAAACTCTTTAATAACATATATATCTTTTCGACTCGGGTTATTGGAAGATATGTGAGGAAAAAACGACATCACTATCAAATTGCACATTTCACTGTGTGTCGACAGCAATTTCCTTATCACTGAAAAGACCCTTGAAATATTCAAGCCATTCTTGTATTTCTATATTGTTACCTCTTGACTTTTCAATTATAGTTTTTAAGTGCATCCCATAAAACTTTCAAGGAGAAGTATTTCCAGCATCTCTCTGTTCTTATGAAAACATTTTAATGAGCTCATTTGCGACTTTTGGTATAGGCTCTAACACCGTTATCGCTTGCTTGATAACGTGAGTTTAAGTCACTCACTCTCTCTTAACTCGTGAGGATGCAATGAAATAAATACCCATCGCCTTCAATACACGTCTGAATACTACAAGGTTTTACATGACATCCAGCATAGACTTTTTCTAAGGTTTAGCAAACTGATTACATGGTCGAAGTAGTTACTATATATCACTGCACGGCTTGAGATACACATGCAGTATAATTATTCTTGATAATCTATCCCAGCAGATCCGATTCATTTAAGAATCATCCGGTCTGTTCAAGATAAAGCTGCTATCTTCACTGGCTCCTTTACAATATTACTAACGTCTAAAGGTTAGCAAATAGATCGCATGTATTAAACATTACTGCCTGGACTTTTAGGTACACATAGAATTAATACTTATGAGTTTTCCAAGCAAATTTGAGAAGGTACCGCATCTCGCTAAATCTAAAACAAAAGCCTCCGGCAAGCTTTATCTGCATCCCCAAGGACGTTTGATACATTGCGAGAATTTTATACACGTTGGCTGTGTCTGTGTCTTGAACCTCCGAATCTTCAGAAGATGGAACTACTATTCCTTACATGTATGCTCCTTCAAAATGGACAAGCAATGGAACAGGAATGTAGTGTATGGTATTGGAATGAAGCTATGCAACCTGAAATGCATTCAAAGAGGCTCCTGAATGAGTTTTGCATATAACATTGAAAACTTAGCGTGCAGTATTTCTTACAAGGATGAAGCGGAACTGGCTGAGGAGGGATATGTTATTTATCAAAAGAAAGGAAACGAAGTGAGTAATTTCTTCCTCATGTGAGAATATAAATGGTCGTTAGGGTATCTAGAATCCTCGGGGTAAATATGTGGAACTGTCAGGGTGGCTTTTAATCTCCCAGCAAAAATGTCCATGATCGTTATTGAGCTTTTAATTATTTTTTCATGGTTGTTTGTTGTTTAACACCGCACTCCAGCAATATTCCAGCTCAATGGCGGCGATCTGTAAATAATCTAGTCTGGACCAGACAATCCAGCGATCAACAACATGAGCATCGATGCTTGCAATTAGATATAATACATGTGTCAGCGAGCCACATCACCAAATCCCGTGGATTACTCTTACGACAAACATGGGTTGCTGAAGACGAAATCCAACCCGGTTTCACAATATTGCTTATCTGATTATAAATATTGATTTTGTACAAATTTGTATGCTTGGTTGTTTTTTGTGCTTTCAATTGACGTTCATGCTCAGGCATATACATGTAAAGTTTTCGAGGAGTGAGGATGTATAGTTACATCTGCAATATTCCAGTCATACCGTGTCATACTTTCACAAAACGTAGAACGGCAGGATACTTTATGGATGACATTTTTTTCTTTTTAGATCATGATGCAGTCTCTTGCTGATAACGGTAAAAATATCTACCGAAATAAAGAGTTTTGTCATCAATAAGTGAGTGAGTGAGTTAAAGTTTACAGTCACAGCGGCAGTATTTCAGCCCTATCGTGGGTAAAAATAGTTAGAAATTCATGATAAATGCGCAAATAAGAAAACCTGTCGACGACGAAAAGTAAAACCAACTAGTATATCGCAGTAATAAGAAATAAAACTAGCGTGTATCTCTAAAATAGGATTTCAAATTAGGACAAGACAATATTAAATAGGGCTTAGGATCGCCAACAACTGAAGGTAGATCATCATTCTAGGACGTGTCATCAATAAACTTCCCCACAGTTACTCTCATCAATTTCAAAAATGCCAGTTGAAGAGATCATAGAGATCGTCTAATTTATCTCGACGAAGTAAAGTGAAATAACTAGATTATTGCAGAAAAACACCATTTAAGACTAGCATGTTTCTTAAAAAGGTATATAACTATTCAGAACAAAACAATATGACAACGGGCTATATATTGCCAGCAACTGAAGGTAGATCACCATTGAGTGGCCATGTGGATGTATTATTATGCTAGTTGGTTAGCAGCAGGAGTACCGTACGTACTCCTGCTACCCGCTTGGCACCTAGCTGGATTAACATGAATCTTTCAAGTGTTGGCGATTATTGAGAAATTAGCCAACCATTGAGAGAACATCTATACTATTATAAAAATTAGGAATGAAAAAATACATTGAAGGGATTTACATTACTTCTTCAGGGGACAATTATATTACGGTACTTAAACCCCTTTGAAGGTACAGCCACTAACAATCTCAGTTATTGTTGTATTCTTTCAAATTGAAATGGTTCTTACTGTTTTACAATACATATGTTTTCAAAATTTTATCAAATATTCCTATTTCTCTTACAAAATCAATTATTAAATAAGAACTAATATCAAAGAATATCCTTCATAAATGATGATTTCAAATAGTTATCCATTGCGATGGAAGGATACGAAATGGAGGAGTCTCACCTTTAATACATGCAAATTAGTGTGTCTGCTGTCGCCAATATGACACTGTTGAATAATTATCTAATCAAATATGAACAGACAAGTAGGTGTAAACCGATAATTGTAATGTAAACCGAAAGTGTAATAAAATCTATTTATTCCTGATTGGGTGTCCCACTTCTTCTGCATTGGGTCCTTTATGTAACATCTAATGACAGGTTCGTCGCCACTTCATGGGATTAGAAGTGGTGCCACAGATTTGTTGAGTGATGCTTTAGCAGGGCTAGCGGAATCGGCCATTTTGTTAATTCCAACATGGCTGGGTAACCAGCAGAAGACGATGTCGCATTTGCCAACAGAAATATCATTACATAATTTAAGAATTCGACTAGAAGTGGATTCAGAAAATAGCTTTAATTGTCTGAAGACATAGGAGAGAATCAGAATACATAGCTTTTATTATATTTAAGAGATGTATATATAAGTGTTGGTGTTGCTGTACGGTTTGAACTGTCATTTGGTTTTGTTGGCTCTGGATCCATTGAGAGTGGCGCTTTTATAGGTTTGCAAGGCTTATAGTTGCTTTGATAAATTAGCGAGTGAGCGTGTTGAGTTCAAATTTAAGGTCAAATTGGCAATATTTCAGCCATATCGTGACGAGGGTTTCTATATAAACACAAACTATAGTTTAACTACGAAACCTGTCAGCGATGGGCAGTATAGTAACTAGATTTTCACAGGCACGATTGAAAACTAGTTGATAGCCGTTAGTGGAATATATTTACAATCATTAATCAGCAAACATAATGACATATCAATATACAACGGTCCATATATAGCCAACAACTAAAGGTATGTTCCCATGTTGGGGTCCATGTGAACTTTACAGTGCCTTTGCTTCATGGATTGATTATGGATAGTCTCTGGTGAAAAGAACGATGATTAATGTACTTTTTATAGCTACTCATATTCACGCTGTGGATGAAAACTGCCGCTGTGACTATAAATTGTAACTCATTCGCTCGCTCACAATATTTTACCAGGCAATACATTTATGAAAAGTCTTCTGTGTTCTTTGTAAAAGGCATGGTATCCAAACCCATGTCATGTCAAACGAAAATAAAAAGTGAATGTGCTGAAAACAGATTTCATTGACGTAAGTAGGCAAAACAATGGTTTTGAGAATCAGTGATGACCCAAGGTATTTGTTAAAAGTTAAGCATCCCTACTGTACCCCATATCTCTCTCCACTAACATACTGAATTACACTTCTCGGAGATAAAGCTGAACCAGAAACTGTTCACTGAGAAAACAATACAATGAAACCAGTTTCTCCTCCACAAATGCTGTTCATGCAAACGAATGACACACGTAACCGCTGAAATTGTGCTGAGCATCTGTAATGTTTAGGTTTCAGCAGGTGCTTGCTCCCTCATGAACTGCGGACCTGGCACTCGATGTGTGGAGAAACATAGTGGTGACACAGTATGTGTTCAGGGTAAGAGTCTTTGTTTGACCAAGCCACAGGAATCCTTCTTGTAAGGAACATTCAAAGTACTATAGATCGCTTCTATGAGGATTGGTTATACCTGAATGTGTTTTATCATTTACTAATATGTCAGTTAAAATATTGTTTGCTATCTCCTTGTTGAATCTTTTTCAAAGTGGCAAATGTTTTGGGCTTGGTAAATACAATGTCATTAATATTAAACTGATTTCTCAATTTGATTGGGGAGAAGTTCTTGACCATCTTGTGGAAAGGCAGGTGTATTGTGCTTCTGCGATGTAGTCTGACCGATTTCATGACATATTTTGTATGTGCCCCTCTGCATACATACATTTGTGATTATTGATTATTCCATTGCAAAGTCAGACACACGATAAAAAACAAGGCCTTCCAGTGTTTCTTGTACAGCAGTGCTGCTTGTATGAGAAGTGTCATCGTCCCCTGAATGTTTCTGTATATACCTGAACAAAATGATCTTCAGCTCAGCAATGATTCCACGTTTTGATGTACGTACATGGATTCGTAGGCATTGTATCCAGGCAACGCTGGTTTATTTGCTTCACATTATGCAGAAACTACAGGGAGAAAGATGGCGTTTGGGCAGCCTGGCACAATTCAGCCCTCCACCGTGACCGACGTGGGAAGGCTAAGGCTGCAGTGGATGGTAACCCTAACCCTTTCTACGAGAACGGCACATGTACCCCACACGAACTTGAGACGTCATCAATGGTGGATCGTTGATCTCAACCACGTATACACAATCAACCCAATCGTGATATACAACAGAGAAAAGATTCAAGGTAAGCGCCTATGTTGTTTTAGAGTCATGGAGCAGACAATTCGAACGATCGATAATCAGTAACCAAACCAAATGAATGCAAAGTTTAAAACCAGAATTGTTCCTGTCACCAGTTTAACCAATTACCGTTATCTACGTTACTTTAGTTTGACTGATGTGTGACTATGTGCCACCATACCTTTATCATCTGAACATTTTGGTTTCAGAAAGACTTGACAAGACAGTGGTGGAGGGTCTTGTACAAACGCCAGCTCGTCTGTATTCCATGAAGGTCCGTCAGAAATGTGGTCAATGTGTCCTTTGCTAAAAGCACAGAAGCTCAGTTCATCCGAATTTCAAGACGAGGGCCTCTTACCCTTTGTGAAGTCGAAGTCTATGGTGCAGTTGTAAGCAATCAAGGTTGGTTGCCTCTGTAACGAGATTTTAGGTTTTGGGTATGAGTACAAGACAAGATGTTTAAACAAAACGGTTACAACTGAACTCTATCCTCAACACGTCTTAATGAGTCAGTCCAAACTTACAACAACCATCATATCCATGCAGTGACTGAATATCCACGCGTGAATATATTTCACATGAGAAAGAATAGTTTGACTCCCCCAGGTCACCTCTGAAGTGAGTGAGTTAAAACTGCCAGTTACTCAAATCAAATCACGGGGGTCAAAAGAGACAGGAGTCACATCAATAGCGAGCGGATGTCCTCACAAGCCAACACACGTCTCCTCATTCATGGCGACAGTCGGCAGATAAGGTCAGGAGGATTCCTGTTCCAAAAGTCCAAGGGGTCTGTTCCCATTCCTGTTGTTTCATCTGAAAATCAAGATGATCCCAGAGACGTCCAATGGGGTTTCATATCTGCGAAACGCGTTGGCCAAGGCAATATTCTAGATATTCTCCAACAATTCTGGCGGTGTGAGACCTTGCATTGTTGTGCTGCAAGATGACTCTTCTTGGCTGTTGTCGAATAAAGGGGCAGCACAAAGGTCTCAACACTACCTACATATCACTTTACAGAGTCTCAAAGCATAGTATTTGAAGCAAAAACGTTGCTGAAAGTGAAGCTCTCTTTTCTACATATTCTCAACAAAGACACAGTATCAAAGCGTTCGGTCCGGTTGGCCCGGACTCTCAAAAACCTTAAAACCCACACATGTATCCTGATTTGTGTTTAAATCCATAGATTAGTATTATATCTACCTAAATATCACCGTGTGATGTTACAAAATGCCACATGTAAAGATAACTGGTTCGTTAAAGTGAAGCCCTTCCTCTCTCCATTCACAATATAGCCTCAATCAAAAGTGTTTAGGTGTCTGTTCAGCCCGACTTAGCCCGTGCTGTCAAAAACAACCTAAACCTCAGACATGTATCTTGAAATGTGTTTATATCCATAGATTTGTATTATATCTACCTAAAAACGTCTTTACAGAGTCTCAAACCGTTGTATTTGAAACAACACATGCACGTTGCTTAAAGTGAAGCCCTATTTTCTATACATTCTCAACAAAGACACAGTATCACAAGCTTTCGGTCCGGCTTGGTCCAGGCTCTCAAACGCACCTTAAACCTCACAGATGTATCTTGAAATTAGTTTAAAGCAATAGATTGGTATTATATCTACCTAAATACATCTTTATTGAGGCTCAAAGCTTTGTACATGTATTTGAATCTAACACGTTGCTTAAAGTGAAGCCCGGTGTTGAATCTTGCTCTGTGCGGGCTAATGAAATTAATACACCTGTATCCAGCTTTGCTTAATTGCCCCTTGTCTAATTACAATCAGCTAGGTGTTGATTCAATTAACATACTCCATTGTTGCCCTTAATTACCGTTCCAGTGTAATTCAGTGTTATTGATTACTCCACCGTTTCTTCCATAACGTTTATCACAGATGGGCATGTAATCACTGACTAAATTCGAAATCCTAAAAATGAGACATTTGTTCTATTATATATATTTAATTATTTATGCTTCCATTCGTGTTATGCTGCGTATGGGATGTTCTTCGTACATGTTCCAGAGTATAAGCATTAATGAATACTAGTACCGATACAGATGGCAGGCTGAAGCTATTCGTGATATGATTTACACATATAATTAACTTAATAAATATCAGAAGATATTATACCCAATTACATGACATGAAATGCTTGAAATAGGTGGGGGTTTTTTAGTGGTTCGAATACAGGATGTTCTCCGTACAGTTTCCACAGTATAAACATCAATTCATACTAGTACAGATATAGAGAGCCGGCTGAAGCTATTCATTACATGATTTGAACATATATCAGTAATGTAATAAATATCAAGAAGGTATCAGCTAAAATGACTTGCCGTATGAGATGTTATGGTTATATAATTTGAACATACGAAAGTATGAAAACACACCCACGGCAATGATACTGTGTTGCTTGCCCAGCTCAGGCTCGGGAGAACATTGTTTTCACTGTGAGAGCTTTGCCAAAGGTTACTCGGAGATGCCGTTTCCGGATCTTGTAAACTTCAAGCGTTTCAGATAATCCTGTTTTCCTGAACGCGCATACGGACAATAGAAGTATTAGAGAGAGCAGTGGGTGAAGTATGTTTTCATTCAAATGTTTTCACAGTGTCTCGCCTAACTTTCTCCAAATGCATCCATATAAAACTGGCTGAGCTGGGCAGTAGCAGCCTCACACCTCACATTACGATTCTTACTGCCCTCGGGCTGGTCATCTTGTACGCGCCCGCACCGATCGCCGTTTTATCTCATCACAGCCAAGCTGGCTTCGCCCTTCCAACCCTCCTCTCTTCTGATCACAGCTAAGTGAAACCAAGAGAGACACTCTACCGGTCGCCGCACCGTGGCCCCAGGGCCAGGGGAACACGCAAGTGTTACCTGTTCATCCTCCTATCAAACTTTTTGAACTTTTGAACCGTAGCTCGCTGCAAACCATACCTTTTTTTTTCTTTCCTATCATTTGTATATATGTTTTTCCATGTAAATTTGTTTTATATTTCCATTTTGTATATTGTGTACTCTACCCCAACCCACACCCCCGGCCCCTCAATCCCAGCCCCCTCCCCCATCCCGCCATTCTACACCCCATGGCATCCCCACCCCTCCCAACTTCACTATTCTCCACTCCATCAAAAGAGTTCCCACCCCTTACCTCCCCAATTCAAATGGACCCCATCCCCATAAACTTCCGGAATCGACATCGATTCCCTACTCCCATCCCTCCAAACATCAAAATCACCACCCCCAGCGTCCCAGCCCCGAAACGCAACACAACCAAATCAATAAACGCCCGCACATCTCTCTCCCTCTGAAAGCTCACAATCCAACAAAAAACATGCGACAAAGCCACCCCACCCCAAGCCCAAGACAATAAGCTCATATTACTAGCCTTTTGCAACCAACACACACACACTCCGCTCAATCACACATACTCTATCAACAAATTCGCCCTTTGCCTCCAAACAGCACAACATACAATACAGATACTAGTACATAAACAATTGTGGCCGGGGCTTTAAAATCACATTCACCTACAAACAAGCACTAAACACACACGCTTAAACACACACTGATTGACGGCAAGCAAATCAACTGGCAATATCCACGCTGGCAAACATCTATACAGGGGTCATCTACATAGACACAAGGGAAACGGAAACAGACATCAAACACTACATTGACATCGCAAACACCATCCCCAACCAACCAAAATCACCAACTTCAGAGCAATCAACAACAGACAACTTCCACCACCTATAACCCTAACACACAAACAACCTTCCTTACATTTCAGAAACCACTACTCTTCCCACCCATTATTATATTTGGCGCCCTCTCTTACAAAGTACACCCAACACGAAAAAACCCACAACAATGTAAATACTGCTTTTCATATTCACACATCTCAGATTCATGCAAGCTCCCCATGCTCTGTCCAAAATGCGGGTCGGACACACATACACTAGATGAATGTCGCCAACAAAAATATTGCATTCACTGCAACACACCCGGCCACACCGCTACATGTCCCATTAAACAAAAGCACATACTCAGGCTCAACAAACACATTAAAAACACCGACCTGCCCAAACCAGCACGCCCAATACTCGCATACAACTCCATCCTCTCTCAGCCTCATCATCTTCCCCTACACCTCCTCCTCCCCTAACTCGTCATTCTATTCACCCCTCCCCCATCCCAAAGCACGCCTCCCCTGCTCGCAAATCCAACCCCCACCTCCACCTCCCCAAACCCGCCATAAACCACAACCATCAAAACAACCTCTCCTCCCCACCCACCCCAACTGCCCCCAAACAAACACGCCCTAAAACCTCACCCCCCTCCCCAACATCCCCAACACAAACCACCCACATCCAAACCCACAATCAAACCCAACCCCCACTGTCCAAACACACCCAGCACCCACCCCAAACCCACACTTACTCTCACACCACAAAAGCTTCACCAAAACTTAAACAAGATAATAGAATTCATCACCGCAGCCATACTCATGGAAAACCCACAGCAAAACTACACACACTCGCCCACAAAGCCAAACTGTACCATAAAAGCCTAGCCAGTCTCCTTATTGCCATCAAAAACACCTTTTAAACACAACAAAGCCTCTACTAAAGCACTAAATCCCTCTTTTTCAAATTCATGCCCCACACCATGGTATTTATTCAAATTGTATTCCAAATTACAGTTACCATGGCACTCATTCAAGTGGAATTGTAATGGTCTCGAGCTCATGGGCATGGGCTTAAGGCACTCATAGCCCATAACAAAATTTCCCCGATGTTATGGCTCTCCAAGAAACCAGATTATCACCCAAAACGCCTTCAAAATACCAGGCTACAATTTCATTCGGAAGGATAGACCTCGGCCACCTAATCCACCCAGGCCCCTGAAGTGGGGTGGGGGAGGTGGGGTGGAGTGGGCATTTACATTGCAGAAAAGTTTAATTATACCATTTTGCAAATTCCTGTTACCAACCTCGAGTCCTGGCTATAAACACTAAACTAAACGACAAAGAAATCACCATTATTAATGTCTACAGAAGTCCTAATATCAAAATCACTCCCCAAGATTTGGCAATTCTCTCCACATTCATAGCCCCCAATACCATTTTACTCGGAGACTTCAATGCACATCACCCACTGTGGGGCACACAAGACCCCACACAGATATTAACGGAACCCGCCTCGCCGACTGGCTGGGCCAACACAACCTCACTTCCTTAATGACAACCAGCCCACCCGTTACCCTCTTCCCACCTCCTCTCACCCACAGCCATAGACATCACCTTCACCACACCCCAAACTAACACAAGCTTGCATATGGGAGGTACACAGCGACACCTGGGGCAGCGACCACTGCCCCATTAAAATCACTATAACTTCACACATCCCCACCTCACCAACCACCACTCCTCCACCCACACCCACAGAAACTAGATACAACATTAATAAAAAGCGGATTGGAAAAATTCACAATACTATGCAGCCAAAGTAAACACCTCATCCATCTACAGCCCCGATATAAAACACATTTTAACAGTAATCTTACAAACACTATCCTAAATATCACAGATAAATGCATTCCCACTTTTCGGTTTAACCCGCACAAAAAACAGTCCCGTGGTCGAGCCATGAAATTATAAATGCCAGAAAGGCTAGAAAAAGGCCCTTAATCAATCAAAAAAGGGACCGTTCCAAATTACATTTAGCTAAACAACTACGTAACAAAACTAAACAAATTATCAAGGCAGCAAAAATCACCCATTGGAGGAAATTCTGTTCTACCCTCAGGCAATCGCATCGAAAATCCAGGACCATGTGGAATAAATTTAAAAGCCATAAAGGGCATTTCTAAAAACCCATTTCACCCAACTTTCCAGACCTAACCACAAACAAAGATAAAGCAAATGCATTTGCTGCCCAATTCTCGACTACAAGCAGCTCCACCAACTACTCACCCACCTTCCAAAACACTATCAAAACCACCCCCTACACCCCACAACCTCCTCACACTGACCAACCCATAAATAAAATTATCAACATACGTGAACTCAAATCCGCACTAAAACAAACAATCAGCCTAAGCCCCAGGTCCAGATACCATTACATACACAATGCTAAATAAACTACCCCCAACATGCATAACCTCACACTTACCCCTCTTTAACCATATCTGGACCACAGGAACTATCCCCAACACTTGGAAAACAGCCAGAGTGGTACCAATCCTCAAACCAGGAAACCCAACAGCGAGCCTGAGCTCATACCGCCCCATCTCTCTTACCTCCCACCTCTGTAAAACCTTAGAGACAATTGTAAACAACAGGCTCCAAACACCTTATTTTAACAAACAACTTACTTAAGGAGGGACCAGGCGGCTTTACTCCAAATCGACAAACTTTTAGACCACATTCTACATTTAGAACAAGATATCAAAGTAGCACAAGCTCAGAAACAATACACTATGGCCATTTTTATTGATTTCAGTAAGGCATTCGACATGGTTTGGCACAACGGCCTACTACAAAACTTCAAAACATGCCATACACGGTCGAATTTTAAATTTCATTCACTCTTTCCTAAACGACAGACAAATAACAATCAAATCTCACAACACCATCTCGGACCCATACCCCTAGAAAATGGACTCTAGGGGAGCATATTATCCCTAACTTTATTCAACTTCATGATTAATGACATTTTTCCAGATAAATGGCCAGAAATCACAACTGCCAAATTTTGCAGACGATATTTCATTTTGGACCTCCTCCACCTCAGTTAAACAGGCATCGCTCAAAATTCAAAAATGCTAAACTCCATTCAAAACTGGGCCCAAAATGGGGGTTTCACATCAACGTTAAAAAAAAACCGTGGGCATATTATTCAAAACAGAGTATATGCAAAATTATACCCCAAACTCCACCTAAATAACCAAGAAACTGAATTAAAAAGAAGCCAAATTTTCTAGGAGTAACTTTCGACTGCCATCTGACATGGACACCCCATATTAATAACTTGGTCAATTCATGTCAAAGATCTAAACTTAATGAGAGAGCCATCAGCGGCACAAACTGGGGTGCCGACAAACATACCCTCATCAACATATATATAAAACTCTCATATTATCGAGATTGGACTACGCCGCCCTGATTCTCCACAACCTCACCTCCCATAATCTTCAAAAACTTAATTCCATTCAATTTAAAGCCCTCAAATTAGCTCTCGGAAGGAGGGTGGTACCTCTCTTAACACATTACTTCTACTCACAGGCACCTCTTCAATCACACACAAAGAATAAACCAAACCATTACACTCACTTACTGGGCTGGGGCCCAACACAACCCAATATTTAAACTAATCACAAACAAATATAAAAACATTAAGAAATCTACACTTAAAAAGTTCAAATCAAACCCATTTAAAGCATCATGCCTTACTCACTTATACAGTCTGCTACATGCACAACAGCTAAACACCATTCAACACACACCTCCCATTACAAGCTACATTCACGACAAACCCCACCCACCACAGACATGTCCCTTGACACAATCCTCAAACAACTACCCAAAGACACCCATCAAACCAACATAACTAATATCACAAAAAACTACATAAATACAAACTACCCCACCCACACTCACATATATACAGATGCATCAATCAACACAAACAAAACCACAGGCCTATAGGCATACATGTTCAACAAACCCCTCCCATCACAACTAATTTCCACTATACCAACCACACCACAATAAACACTGCTGAACTCACTGCCATCCTCACTGCACTTCACCTAATACCCACCCTCCCCCAAACAAACTTCCTCATCTTAACTGATTCACTCAATTCTATCAAACAACTTCACAACATGCACTCTAAATCTCGTCCAGACCTCATACACAATATAGTAATCCAAACAGACTCGCTCGCACGCTCAAACAAAAATATCACATTCACTTGGATACCCAGCCACTCAAACATCACAGGAAACGACACCGCAGACACCGCAGCCAAACTCGCCACATCCATATATATCACCAAATCTCAATTTCCACACATCCAAATCAGAAATAAAAAAACTCATCAAAACTAACATATCAAATTCAAGCTTCCAACACAACATCAACACAAACAAATCAACCTGGGTCACCTCCATTATTAAATCTCCAATTAAAAAAATCCCCACATACTCTGTACGTGCAGAACACTAAGTTTAGCCTCTCAATTTAGTTTATTTAATTTAAAGTAAAAGTTAAATTTAATATTTTACAATTGTCAACACATCTGTACAAGTGCTTGTGGTGTAAAGGATTGTTCACTGGAACCGCTTACGCTAATATTCATGAACACACAGGTTGCAAGTTCAAAGCCAGGTTGCTGCCTAAACTTTTGCAAATTTAAAACATAATTCACATCCTGGCAATCTGATCACATGATCAGAAGCACATGGGCTCAGTCAGACAGAAGGCCTCCATGTTGACAGCAGCACACATTGAGTTATGGCAGAACACAGATGTGAGTTATTTCTTGAATTTATGTTGCTTCTATGTCCAAAACGAGTTAAGAGAAAATACATTTGATTCAATTAATGCTTATTTAGAAAATATGGATTTTGAATATTTGTACACTTTATTAGGTTCAGGTTTGGATTGTATACTAAACACGTATTTTGTTTCTCCTTTATAGTTTCTCTGAACCTCTCGTCAACTGTTTGTATACAACGATACAACGTATGTACTTAATGCAAAGCTACAACAACGATAGACATAACGAAAACGGAAATAAACTTTGGTGAGAGTGTATATCAGACTAATGTGTTTCTTGCCACAACATACTCAAATATCAAAAACATAGACACAGCAATAACCAGGCTAATCACAGGCATTACAAACTTAAATTACACACTCTATAAACAAAACAGACACCCGGATGGACTATGCACACATTGCAACTCCCATGAAGACATAAACCACATATTCACACATTGCCAGCTGCAACAAACAAACATTAAGCAATTACACAACAACATTCCCACGAAATACCACAATAACATACACCTCCTTCTCAACCCCCACAATCCGCCCAATATCTTCCATGCCATAGCCACTTTCCTACAAAACTCTAACCTACTCCAAAAAATTTAGAACCTCCCAAACAAACCCTCTCATTACCACTCACTTCTAGCTTACATATTTAGATCAGGCGTCAAAATTCCACTTACCCATACTATCATTCTATCACCAGCACATGCCTACACATTTAGACCTGGGAGTCAATTTCATTCATCTATAGTGCTCTAAATCCGCTGCCAGGTCCGCGCCCATCCCCTAGCCAATCACACTCCACTAAAACGTAAACAAAGCAGCCCAACCCCTCTAACGCAAGGTCAATGCCATCCACCCAAGCCAGCTTACCTGCAATCTTCACCGACAGCCACGGCCCCTTACCCACAGCCTTCTTCGCTCCCACCTCACCCCCCGTCCCCACCCCCAACCAACTTAACCCATTTTTCTTTCCTTATTAAATCCCCTTATACTAATTATGCAGCTTACCTGCATTCCTATACAGGCCCCACTATGCTATACTTCCTTATTATCCCCCCTCCCACCATAGTAATGATGAAAATGTTGGGCCTATTTAACAATAACTCTATTTCCTATCACTAATAAACTCAAGTGTATTTCTTTCCCTTTCCCTTCATAACATCGGCTTTTTATTTATTTTTTCTCATGTTTTCAAAGTTTTTCACTGCAAAATTCCACTTAGGTTAATGCCCCAGCATTTATATTTTTTTGGGTACGGTGGTTTACTCCTTATTTTAAACCTATTTATTATTATCTTACCTCCCACCTACCCCGTCGGCGACATTGGCTACAGCTAAAAGCCGACGTTAAACCCTAAATCATCATCATCATCATCAGTAGCAGCCTATTTTCAAATCATCTGAACTGAAAATGTCTGCATTACTGGTTGGCGAATCGTTGCTGAAGTATGTTGGACGTTATACGCCGAAAGAAGGGATCGTGACAAGGTGTCTGTCCGGAGCCAAGGTGGCTGACATTCCCGATCTCTTTTGGGACATGGAGAACTTTAAGGTAGGAAACAGTTGAAGAATGTCGGATTGTGCACAGAATGAAGATTATTTCACGCGCGTAGTCGTAATATACCCATCTTTGTGGATACCGGATGCTAAAAAGCGTATCTTATGTTTTGATCGCCCAACTCGTGTCATTTCTGAAGTGAGTTTTAATTCAACATTGTTTCCAGTTCATTATCGTCCACATTGGGATCAATGACCTGGCGTACATGCCTAGGACGCCTGGGCAGGTGTTGGACAACTTCGCGAAACTGGTTGACATTATAAGGAAACAGAACCCACGGTATGTCACCTAGTTTTATGCACCCGTTTAAAAACTGTCAAGCTCAATCGAACATTTGAATACATGTTACGTTTTTATGGATAACAACTTCTTTTCATGTGACATTTACTTATACGAGCGGTTGCAAAGTGAGGTCAAACGTCCAAGGCAGTATCCGACCACAGATTATTTTTTAGATAAATTCCATTTTTCAGATTTCAGCGGGTGGGAAAACGATCTGGTGGATGCACATATTAATGTTTTGTATGCTATGTTACACAGAGCTGTGGTACTCCTTTCCGGTGTCACCCCAAGATACCGGAATAGACGGCGACAAGGCCGTGGAAATCAGGATTCCCTCAACGAGAAAGTGAAACACCTTTGCGGTGAGAATGGATTGACCTATGTCGGCCACCCTAACTTCATGTCTTCCGGGAGAGTAAGGCAGGAGTTCATTGCCTGCGATGGGCTTCACCTGAGACCAGCAGGACAGAAGCAACTGGCTTCAGATATTATCTGTGCTCTTTGGGTGGTATGTTATTCAGATAGGGATTATTGTTTGCATTCATCAAATACTTAGTATATTAATGTGCCATAAGGCCAAGTCTCCGGTTTGATGCAGAACTTTCATTTACCGTGTACTTACTTTCAGTACAGATGTGTATTTAAATTTCTGCTCTGTTTTCGGACAAATGGTAACATCCATAAGGCATCAATGATAATACTGTGTTGTGTTGTTTCGGCTGTCACCCGTTTGCTGTATTTCACAGGTTTGTTCTTCTACTGACATGAACATCTATAGGTAAATTCAAAGTCAAACCTTATATCACCCATTCTCTAACTTATATATCTGTTTAATAAGCATAGCAAGCTAAACATGAATTATTCTGTCCAAGATGACAATGCCAGTTACAACCGATTGCTCCTTTTGTCCAGTGTACGCAACCGTTGAATAATCCCACTAGACTACCGTTGATAACTCCCACTACACCAACGACTTCTACCACGTCGAGAGTGACTTACGCACAAGCCTGAGAAGAAAAATCTGTGGGCGTCACAGCTTCACTGGATATCACTTCTGAGGTACATATAGGAAAATCGTATATAACATACAACTTAGTATCATTAATTCGTTGTTGTTTTTGTAACCATGTAAACATTACTATCTACTGCAGGTCGACTTTCCACCCCTTGTACATGCAGCAGTGCGTCCCCGGAATTAGATGGCGGACAAGGTGAGATATGCAATACCAACAATTCTCATAAACATCTGATTTTCCTGAACAATAATATTGTTATTTCCAAAAACTGTCTTCTTTAAAACCACGTCTTCTTCTTTCCAGTCCCAACTGACAGCTGCTTCCCGGCCCACCACCAGTAAGCAGCCAGTGAAGGTACGATACTTGCAACACATAAGGTATCATGCATTCTTTATTTTAACGAATTATGAAGTCCAGTAAATATTAGCGTTATATTGTATAGAACAAACTTTATGGATAACAACTTCTTTTTATTCGTGAGTGCGACGTTTCAATTCAATGCTTGACAACGGTACAAGTATCTGTATCGAAACGTCGCACTCACGAATAAAAAGAAGTTGTTATCAATAAAGCTTGTTCTATATTGTACTCCTCAACTTCTAAAATGCCACTCAAAGAAATATAGCGTGTATGTGTATGTGACATTACTTATGTATGGATATTTTTCAGGATTCCTCGATGCTTTACGGCGGCAGTGATGTGCCTATCTATCTTATAAAGGATACAGAACCCAAAGCCCATGAAGTTCTTTCTATATTTGGTGAGACACGTTCTGCAGCACCATAATAAAATGTCCTACGTATACCACACTCTACCAGACACTAATCAATGTTCAAAGCATCAAAACTCCAATTTGTCCTCAGATGTATGAAATGTTCATTAATACTTTTCAGAACATCCAGAACACGAGCGAATAACATTCACTCCACCATGCAGACCAAAGGGTACGGAAGTGTACCTGATCTCGACCGGTTGCGACCCCAACAAAAAGTGTAAGTATTCAGCTCATTATTCAAGTCTGCAACTGTTTCAAGTCACTACAGAGCACTGATACAAGATCCTATTTCTTTTCAGTTGACGTCCGAGCAGATCAATATACAGTCAACTCTCGTTAATCCGACACTTGTGGTTGCAGAGAAATATGTCGGATTAGCGAAAATGTCGGATTAATGAAAATGTCGGATTTATGTATTTGTGTGAAAATATCAATGTTTACTAAATGTCATGATCGTCATACTGTTGCATGCATATCAGAAATGGTAGATCTAGTTATCTTCATCGTATGTAAAAATATTCACAGAAATAAAAAATACTAACAATACATACTTGTTTTCATTTATTAACATTCATAGATGGCATAACATACATATAAAATCATATAAGCGAACAGTTTCATATCTATTTCATGACCACATTGGCACAAAACTCACGTTTGTTTTTACCGCATATCAGCTGCCATTATGACCCGGATGTTGAATATGTTACAGTTTCCATACAACTAATTCCATAATAACATGTGGACGTCTAATGTACAATCAGGTGTTTATCATAACATATATAATTTATAACTTGAAAAAGTCTTTGATGGTCATTAACATCAAACACGTCTAAGTGGTGTGTCAGAAATGTTTGCAAAGTGTTCAACGATGTTTTGGCCTCAGATAGCTTGAAGCATCGGAATCAGTCGTAGAGACGCTCAACCACTAAGGTGGGTGGTAGGTGGAAAATTCAAGGCTCAAAAACGATAAAAGCTGGCAAGCAAATACTCAAGAAATATTACTTTACAGTAGATTCTGAAGAAGTCCCACCACCGTTCAGCAAACAGGAATTCCGCCATCCAGATATCCCCGATTTAGTTTTAGTTTATTACAAAGGAGACCATTCAGCATACAAGCCCAAGCCCCATGGTAACAGAGCACAAGGAAATCAGGAACACCGTAGAACTGCTGCGTCTGTCCTAGCAAATGCCAGGGAATCCAACAAAGGCCCTTCAGCAACCACAGGCACACTGTAGCGTAAGCTGTAGCGCAAACAGGGTTGGGCAACAAATAGAAAATGACCAGTCTTCGTATATGCGAGCCAAGCGAACAAAGGTTGGCAACGTACTTCCCTCGCTTCTGTACGAAAAATATCTTTCATGTCAAAATGTTTCTATTGTTAATTCATTGTAATTTTCATTTCTTTGAATGATGTCATTTTTTTCCAGGGCTTCTTGAGTCAATAAAATAAAAGAGCACTGGTCAGTAACAAAGTCTAGCCTTGTCTGGACTCAAAGTTGAATTAGTTTCCAAGGAAACAAAAGCAATAAAGAACCACAGAAAATCAAAAATCCCCAAATAGCAAAAGGCTCTTCTTCGCTGCTTGACTGATACATTTGCAAAGTTTCATAAATATATATTGAAAGGTTTTTGATTTACTATCCAGAAACAAAGCCTATCCTCATCTCCAGTCTATGTCCATCCTGTTGGTATGGAAACAGAAAATATCCAATTGCCATAAATTCATACATAGCAAAAGGCATACCTTTACTAGTAGCTTGATACATGTACAGAGTTTCATGAATAAATATTCAATGGTTTTCGAGTTGATGATCTGGAAACCTGACAGACAGACGGTTGGTCAGACGGACCTCATTTAAATATCCTCTGCAACAATATTGTTGTTGATAATAATATGGTCTCAACCGTGACATACTCAACGACGTTGTCTTTTACTGGTAGATGGTCCATCTGTTAAAGCAACTACTTTTGATCTTAATGCTTGTTTCTTTTTGCGAGGTAGTGCTGCCTTAAATGATTTGACCTTATCCACAAGAGATATTTTCAGGTAATGGTCACACACATCAAAATACAAATCAGTGAGTAAAGAGTACAGACCTTCTAAGGAATCATCTTCATTCCCTTCACTTGATTCAGCTGATATGAAGAGTTCTAACCACATTTCTAGCAATTCAGAATGGGCCATGATTGCCACCTGTAATGTGCCATGAATGTTTCCATGTTGCAAATGTAGATGATGGAAACTTGTTTGACTCTGAATGAAAGCATGCAACTGCAGGAAAACACTGAATGTTTGATCTGAGATGTGCATCAGACCTCTGGAGGAAAACTGCTTAAAGTCTATCTCTGACAAACTTGCCTTGTCCTCAGTTTGGCTACTAATTTCAGTAACCCGTATATTTTGAAGCAGTCTTTGCTTTGCAGTCACCTGATGCTATTATTTGAAGCCCTCCAAAAGGTCTCTTGTCATTTCTGATTGCAGAACACACATTTTCTATTACCTCAAACATCTTGCGACTCATCATGCCAAGTTCATCAATAGTGAGGACCTCTGTTGTTAAGATGTTCTGCCTTGCATCCTGAAAGACATCATTCTGTAGAAGGAGATCCTCAAGTTCAGTGGCTGAATATCTGCCATCCATATACCCACACCATTGGTGTTTAGTGTCTCCCATCCCCCCCCCCCCCTTTCTCCCTATTGCAGGCTGGCAATCCCTGTCAAAGCTGTTACAGCAACTTTTTTGGGCTCGAGGGCTTGCACCATTTTCCTGAAACAGAAAAATATTTCATAAGAACATGGACTTTGCCAACAGATTGCACTTTCCTTATTATAAGATTGTCTTGATCTACAGCTGGAACGCTTTCCTTAGGTATTGTTACAATAGTCTATATAGTTAAAAAGGGGTGGAAACTTATTATCACTCGGTGAGAACTGGTCTTTCACATAAAAGACAACAGTCTCCCCTACCGCAAAGAATCTGTCACATTGACAACTACACATAAAATAGGGTCATGGGCTCTGTAGCTCATCACATTTTGCATTAACCACCAAGTGGGATAAGAAAAAAAGATAATCTGTCTTTAGAATGTTATAAGACAGAAGTACTTTTTTGAGTTAATTAATTTGATACATATATTGTGACCTTAATTGTGAAAGTAGAAAAACAAAATTATATTAGCACATTTTAAAATGATATTGGATTAAATAAACTCCAAGAAATATGCCAGTAATAGTAATATTATGGAACAGGAATGAAACTTGTGATGAGAGTTTACTGTCCACTTTTTATGTTACTGATACTTCTACAACATGTGTACTATCATTTCAGGTTGGTTACATCTATTGAGTGCAGCACAATTGATTCCCAGTTCCTGACAAGTAATGAAATCTATGACAAATATTCAGAGGAACGAAAAGCAGCGGCACATTCAATCTGTAGTAAACAGTCATTTTTTCAAATTGCTTCCAGTGTTATTCCCCAATATGGTGATTAAGAAACGGAAACAAAATAAGAAACAATTCCAAACTTATCAGGCCAGTGTCAAAATGAATGATGAAAGTCACAAACTCACACTGCCAGAGAGCTGTTCTATTTCATTAGCAGATACTAATATCTTCATCAAGTACCCTTTGGAAACAGTGATAGATGGAAACATTCAAAATGTTGAACTGAAATTTGGATGTACCTTTGAAGTAAAAATCAGAGGTCATGTTATTGATCATGAGCAATATGGATTTGAAAAAGCATCTCCTCGCGAGAATACACCATTCATGCTGTACAAAAACTCAAACTATGCAAAGGTATCACTAATGAACAAGAATGTGACTTGCTAAAGTCCAGCCGTGTGGTTAATGAACAGTGGTCCAAACTTCACGATGAGAATGCAATAGAGTATCACACACGTGCAAACTCCTGTGTTATTGTTTTCAACTGGAATGCAGTAGATGGACAGTGTTTCAAATGCATAAACAATTTATCCAAAAAATCATGCAGCAAACCTAAAACTTCCCCTGAACCCAACATTAAATCTGTTCAGAAAACTAGCAATATAATTTCAAGTCATGCATCTTCACAAAAGCAAGGAGATACCAAGCATTCACTGTCAGAGCTCAGGGACAATAATAATCACCAAAAATCTCACTGCACAACTACAGCACAGACCGAAGACAGTCACCCTTCTTCGATGACACATCAACAATTCTCAGAAAACAAACTCAACCCATCTCTTGAACTTGCACAAGAGGACCATCAAGATATGCTTCAAATATTGGAGAGTCTTCTGTCTGCTGCACCTGAGAACTTGAGAGTTCTCATGAATTCACAGCTACGAAATTGCAAAGAAGGACTTGACAAGCATCAAAGGAGATGGGATCCCAGAGTCATTACAATATGCCTGTATTTGCGTTGTATTGTCTGTATTTGCGTTGTATTGTCTGTATTTGCGTTGTATTGTCGTTCACCACAGGCTTATAAAGATCTGATAAACAGTGCATTTCTTGTCCTGCCTCCTGAAAGATTACTAAGGTATTACAAGAACTCAAACAAACAACTGGATTTGTTGAAGAAAATCTATCCTGGATGTCAAAGGAAGCTGAACGACATGTGACAGGATTGGGAAGGCATGGTGGGTTACTCCTAGATGAGATACAAATACAGGATGTCTTACAGGTAATTATCTAATCAACCGATCACATTCATCCATAAAATGCATCTACATTATCACAATAAGAACTAGTGTTTCCCCCAGGCATATTTGGCAGGGCGCAGCGCCTTGCCCTTTTTATTCAGCGCTCTGCCCTTTTCATTTAGCTCTCTGCCCTTTTGAATCACCGCATTATCTGCCCATTGAAAAATCCAATATTTTCCGGATTTTAAAAAAAGCAGGAGTTAGCTCCCTTCCCGGATGTTTTTGTTGTAAAACTGCCTATTTAAGTCATGGCGATTTCGGCTTTGTTCATTTTCATTCTGATTCATAATGCCAACTGTAGTGTTTGCCAGGGCAGGGTTCCTCACATGCACAGATAAGAGACACGTCTTGACAGTCCCATACTTTATTCCCGAATCCCCCTACAGGCCATGCCGCTTCCGGTCACCCAGATCATACTAGCGACACAACTAATTATCACCAGTACACTACATTCCCTCTTTTCCTTAAGATTAAAATAATTTACTTATCCTGTATATTAAACGAGACTGACAATCACTTCTTCTTTTTTCTACATATATGACTATAAAAATATATATAAAACATCACAGTAAATACTCCTCATGTTGCTTCACCTTTCCACATCTTCTGGAGAATCACAGAAAATAATAGTCAGTTCAAATACAATTCACTCTCCTTTTTTCCTTTTTTTAAAAAAACCCCCAAGTCCTTGTTATATACAACAGTAAGACACTGGTCAGTCAATTGGTTGACTAATTCTGTACACTTCAGACTGTTTCAGTACATGATGTAGTAGTATAGGGGAATGAGAATTCTGGACCAGGGTAATCTAAAGCTTCATTTAATAGATAAAGCTTTAGTCGGACCCTTCCCATTACCCTCTACTACCCCTCTACAAAGCTTTATTTCACAAATAAGACTTTAGTTGGGGACCCTTATCTCTTGCTACCATTACCTCTACTATAGTGGGATACGAACTCCACCGGGTATCTTGCCTCTATGTCGTGTTGACAGGAGGTAATACTGTGTCATACGGTATGATTAATAATTCTTCTTTTACAAACCCTCTGCCGGGACCATCCATTAAGTAGTACAAGTTAGGTTCGTCGGCTTTGATGTCTACTTTATCTATGTTGTAAGTTTTGACTGACCATATAGGATCAGTAGCTCGTTTCCGAGTATCACCCTCGTGTTCCCCAGGCTCGTATAAATATCTCACTAGAGACCTATCTTGATTTGTTTCTCCTTCCCACGCAAAGGAGCGGCCGGCTCTGCTGCTATCGATTTTAATTTTATAGCGTCTGCCGGCTTTTTACCGGTGAGACGAGTGACTTCATGGTTGATTGCCGACACCACCTTAGGTAACCTCGTGACCCATTCAGTCGATCGCTTCCCTGGGGCAGCCATCTCTCTCGCATACTGATGTCCGAATAAGCGCTCAGCCAAAGTCCTATTGAATCTCTCAACTATGGCTTGGCTGCGATGGGCTCCGGCCGTGCCACGCCTGACCTTTGTATCGTGTTTGGCTAGCAGTTGTGACACGGCACCCATGAACTCCCGCCCTGGGTCAACTTGCAGCTCTGTTGGCCACGTCAGCGGACTGCGTTTGTATATACGTTCGAATCCTCTGGCTACCTGGACCGAATCTTTCGTGGTCAAGGGCTCGGCTTCCTTGTAGCGACTGGCTACGTCCACTACGGTTAAGGCATACTTGTATCTCTTGTCGTGGGGTAGGAACAGTAGGTCTGCCTGGTGAACGCTATTAGGTATGTTAATACCGAACTTCCTTCTAGGCACGTAGCGTGGTGGTGGCAAATAGATCTGCCACAGGGCTTGTTTTTCAAGCCACGCTTTGGCTTCCTCCGGCGGTACTCGCGCCATTTTAGCCAGCTTATCTACAGCGCTAGCTCCTTTCCAGTACCCACGCGGGCTATAGTAAATAGCCTCAAACTTTTTCTGGTTCCGTTCTTGGTTCAATTTTCTCATGCCCGTACGCGTACGTGTTTATCCCATCAATAGCTATCCAACGTTTAGTATCCATAGGCGACAGGGACGTCTTGTTTATTGTCAGCCCATATATCCTATGACTATCACTTCTAAGTGTGTTTATTTTATGTTTAAAGGTACGGGTTTTGAACAGGATTCCTTGAATCTGGCGTGTTTGATGTGTTGTTTCACCACGTACTTCTTAACACCCTTAGCCTTCCGGATTTCACTATTGTCGGCTTTCAGTATGGAGTACATCTTAGGCCTCAACCCTATGTACTCGGCTATGGACGTGCCTGCACACTCGTCCTTCATCTTACCTAGGACCTTTTTATTTACCGTGCTGTGTATGGTATGGTCCTTGGGGTAGTCACTGGTGTCATACAAATCGAGGTGTTTTTTCATGTCCTCATACACGTCCTCGGTTCGAATCTCCATCAGCAGGGAATCTGTGTCAGTGTACAGCACTTCACACCTGTCGTCGTACTGTTTCTTCAGCTCGTTGTAGTAAAAGTCGTACATCAGGTGTTTGGATAAATCGAGGATGCTCATCCCCACGTAAACAGGCCGGTTTAATTTTATGTGACTTTTCTTCATGTGTATGGCAGCCAGGTCGTTATCGAATATCTTACTACGGTTGAATGTTGAATGTCCTATGTGACAGTGATCTCTCACCGAATCACCGTTAAGTGGTGAGTCACACACGTGACAGTTAATGCTACGGGAGTGAGCTAACCTGTCGGCTTGGGTCATACGCATGGGAGCGATTCTATACAACGCGTTCCTAATAATTTCTTCTTCCTCCTGCAAACACTTTAGAAACCTTTCAACCGCGTCAGGACCCCTGTATACTACTGGAGATTTCGTTTCACCGTCACAACGGACGACTATGTATCCAAATCCACATGCTTCATGCTCTTGTGTTTTGTATGTGAAGCTCTCACCTGTGGGAGTATCCCCAACAGCCTCAACAGGTTTGACCAATGCTTCAAAGTCGGCGTATATAATATAAGGCACGGACATTTGGTGCTTGTGGTTGTAGAATTTTAGGATATTGTCACCTTCCTCGGGCATGTCGACGCGTATAGCCGTCTGTCCCACACCTTGGCAATACTCCTGGTGGGATTCTAATAAATCAGCTCGTATGAAGCCGTGTAGGCATCGCATACAAAAGTGTTTTTTCCCATTGTGTTTCGACTGGTCGTGCAACAACCGATTGAAATGTTTTATCCACGTGTAGTGATACTTTTCACCTCGTTGGATCATGAATATATTGATAACACGTTTCCCCACCAACGAGCTGAGCCTGTGTATTATTGTTGTATTGTCTTCGTGTCCAAAGACATTTATAGCTAGATTATTCTGTTTTTCTACTTTAGTGATCTGAGATATGGTGGTTGGTTCATCTATACCATCCCAGTTGAGTCCATCGTCTTGGGGATAGCTAGAAAGCCTGTCTGAATGAGTGTCAGCTGAAAAACAAGGCTGATCTGATAGCTAATCTCAAGCAATCGTTTCCTCTATTCTTAACGTTTACTATGGCATGTTTTTTCTTATAGTATGGAGACAAGTCTAGGTATGACCCGCCTCTGAACGGCACGTAGTTAGCTATGTCTAGATAGACAATATCGATTTTATCTACAGCCCACCCGGATCCTAAGTGTGTGTAGCGTTCTAGGTGTTCCTGTATCTGCTGAAAACTAGTATCGATCGATGCGTCTATAGTCTCTATCTGGGTCACGACCTCTTGTTTACCTCGGAAGTAAGGCTGAACGTACTCGGTAACATCCCCCCACATTCTTCTCGAGTGTCATTTTAACTGTGATTTGAAATTTGATACTTCCCAGACTGGCTAGTTCCTGTTTTATTTTATCATCTATCAGTGGCTTAATATCTACAACATCTATGTTCCTATTAACATGCATGCGCCAGCCTCTTAAATACTTACCTACAGCGCGCTCAGTGCGTACGAACTGTATAGTAGTCATAACTGTGTACACACATAATAACTAATGTCTAATTGGGTCACCGTAAAAATGATAAGGCGTCTATATATCCTCTCCGTCGCCCCAATCAACTATTTTTAGATGGGCTGTTTCGATCCAGTACTCGCATTGTTGGATAAAGCATTCCTTGAAATTGATTATGTATTCCGATATACTTGTAAAACAATCTATCTGGTGTTGAGTCGTGATGGTCCTTCCCACATACGAAGGGACGAGTATACTTAACACCCTCTTTAATCCATACCACTTTCAATATTACCTGAAATCTGAAGTTTAGTTTATCTTTGAGTATGTTTTTTACCCGAGATTCGATGTCTTCACTGGGATCAAGTTCCACAAACATATCTATACGTAAGTGTGTAATAATCTCTAATTGGGGCATAGTTAAAGGGAGGTAACTCACACTGCTATCTTGAGAAATCGCCTACGTTCTTTTATGTAGGCCTTTTTATTCTCGTAGATGAGGTGATGTCTGACTACGTTCGCCCCGTGAGCTTTACATAGACAGTAGTGACCTTTGACCCCTATACCACACACAGAACACGAGTAGTTGGGACTTCCCATGTGGAAACAACAATACCCATGAGTACCGCATTCCCTACCACATGTCTCAGTCTTCCCCATAAGTATGTATTCGCATCGATACATGTTTAGCATACTTATATGTGTATTAGTCTAATTGTTTCACAACCAAAGCAGTCGCCGCTATACCCAGCGCTATGAAGGTCAGTTCACGGTCCATTTGTCCCTTGGATGGTGTGTAGTACTGAGCGAGTGTTGGCTTCTGTAGTGGCTCCAATCGTTTACCAGTTAATAAGTAGTATTGTCTCGCTGCGTCATCGACATCGTGGAATGTTTGAACGGCATGGTTTTCACGCCTGAGTTGTTCGTTAATGTAATCGATCCGCTGGAGGCGTTGTTTAGCGTACTCGGCCTGTGCGGCCTGTAAATTCTCAATAGCGAGATCGTGCCGCTTCCTCTCCGCCTGTATTTCAGCCGCGTGTGACTCTCGTAGTTTAGAGAAGAGGAAATTACTCCCGGAAAATGCCAGGGCATTCACTAACGCACCACCGACCATCATAGCAATCGTGGCCATCCTTATATTTATTTCATAATATCTTCAGGTATTATTCCTTGTTTTACTAGGATGTCTTTTGTGGCCATCGCCATACCAAGGTTCATTATTAGCATACCCATATCCTGCAGGTTGAAATCTAGCTTGATAGTTGGTTGTTTAAGCACCATTTTGGTCAACCGAGCGTATCCTACGGCTAGACTGGCGACCACTGTGGCGTGGTATGCGTCGTTGACGAACGTTTTCCCCTCAGACATTATGTATATGATATAAAAATATATATTTTATTGCATGATATGCGGGTTGACCTCTAATTGTGGGACCTGATTCCTCGGTCGTGTATATAACCACGAGATAGCCACGGCAGCAGTTGCGCATACAACTAACAAGAGTCGCTCCGGGTGTGTCAGCCTGATAATTTTATGTTGGTTACACCACCGTTTTTACCGGCAGCTACTCTCTTAGGATTCTTCTGCCCTGGTTACTGTAGGAACCTCCAACTTGGGGTTTCCTCCATTTGTTGGGCTCAGTTGTTCCAATTGTGGTGTCTCCTGTGCAGCATCCATCTATACTATTATTATTATTTTTCCTCTCAAATTGACAATGCTTTGTCGTAATAATCGCCGCCGTCACCGGGGCTAACAACATACCGTATTTGTGGTACAGCTCGCAGCTAATAGAGCTCAAGGCGTGTTCGATAAAAGGGTCTTTCTCGAGGTCTTCCCACAGGTAAAGTCGGCGCTCCGGGGGGATGGGAAGGAAGTATGACGCAATACCAGTGTATATCTGAGTCATAGCCGATCCTATTGTTTTGTCATTTCTGAACCTAGTCTAGCCTCGTATTTGGCGTACAGGTTTATCGATTTCTTCGGCTGACATTTTGTGAATTTTATCCGGGTGTACTCCCCAAAGTAATGTTTGGCTTTGCCACCAACAGCCAACGCCACCAGTTTCTCTCGCTTATCATCGTCCACCTGTGGTGATTTGGGGTACCAACAATTGCTCTAGCAATTCCTCACACTCCATCCTATAATGTGATAAGTAAGTTTTAGTTTTAACTATATAATATACGATATAAGCGGAAACACAGAAATGAAAGTTAAGTTGCACACGACGAACACTTCAAATACCATAACTATAACTAAAGCATTGCTAAGTATTGTTAAAAATTTACTAAGCATTTGCTAAGCATTGTTAAGAATTTACTAAGCATTGCTAAGCATTGCTAAGCTAAAACACCCTATAATCCACGGGTTGGTCGGTCTTGAGCACGAGCTTAGCGTGTTTAGTTTCAGCTAGCTGTTTCTTCACCCGTTCCCGTTCTAATTTACTCATCACATCGTTCTCTCGCAAACACTCCTCGAACGAATCCCTATCCTTGCAGTGAAATAAGGCAACCCATCGCGTCTGCTCTCGGAGGTCTTTCAACACCGAGTTGAACTTCTGCGTTAGCACCCAGACGCTGTGCTTTGCGTGTCGGCCTGAAAATGCCAGGTACGATAGCATATCTCTCTTTTTGTTATCTCGCGATTAGCTGCAGTCGTCCAGTATGAACAACGTCGACTCCCCTTTAAATTTCATATGGTAAGCTTTCAACCAGTCCTGTAGACGTGGCCCCGGATCGACTCTGTGTACGTCAGGGTCCGTCATCACCCAAGGTCTTTCCGTGTACGTTTTATTCATGCTCAGAGTAGGGCACATAATAACGATGTGATCGAACACATCACTGTAGTACCCCTCCAACATATCCAACACGAAAGCGGTCTTCCACAGCCAGTCTGCCCGCGCACACTATGGCGCAGTGTGGGTCAGCGGGGCAAATCAATACCATCAGTAGATGGCTTTGCCACGAATCTCCCATTGTCTATATTAAGTTGCGCGTCCATAATTACGATACAGATATAATTTCAACTTGCCAGCGGGTTGAGCCTTCTTGGTAATCTGGATAGTAATCCCTTTCGCTGCCATTGTCTATTCTACGGCCGCTACCGTGTAGTTTATCGTCATCCGTGGATCGCATATCCAACCACAGCGTGCTTGTTAGTTAAGTATTCACCGATTTGCACGCGGATGATAGGTCCAGGTCTTTGGCTATATATGGATGTTTGCTCGGCAGCTTTTTATCTCATCCCACTGCTGGTACGCCCTCATACCATGACTAAACAGCTGGTTGGGCACGCCCTCTATAGTCACTTCCACCTTTTCGATCGGAGTTGAAAAACTTCTCGCTGTCCCTCGGAACGGTTCGTAATCCTCCACAGGGGACGACCAGGATGCCTTTCATCGATCGCTACCGCACGTTCAGGTTGATATTCCACACAGTGTCGCTCTTATCCCGCCACGATGGATCTATGTCTTAATACGCGATCATTACAGGATGGCTACATTACCCGAGTACTGGCTTCGAACCTGCCTTGCTGCCAGCTCCGGACTAGTGACCATGTCGAACTCAGAGAGATGTTGTCTATGGTATAACTAGCCTCATCGCCGTTCGGGCGCACGCACTACTTTGCTGTAGTCGTTAAACGTTAGCTCATTATTCAAAGCCTATCACCCAGCAGCGGCTTGGTAAAGCGGGCGTGTTCCGCGGAACAACTTCGAAGTCGAAGCGCACGCAGAACCGCGGTTCCGTGATGCTTTGAGCGATGGCCTTTTCACCGTCCGATAGCTTGTCTAACTGGTCTGCCGTGAAAGGCATACCCAATGTGCGATCTGGTCGATTTGCTGATGCCCTGGTACACGTCATTGACGCGTTCTCCCTCAGCTTTTCCAGAGGTCCTTGTAGCAGTGAAACACAGTAAAGCTGTCGTCGATGCTCAGCACCTCGTTACCGGTGATCTTGATGGTGGTTTTGCTTGATAATAGCTCGACCCTACGTTCCGCACTAGCTTTCGCGTTTGTCGTTGTCGGAGGTCAACGTGATGTTGAACGCCAGTCGAACAGTGCCTGGTACAATGAGGTCATTCGCGCCAAAGGTTTGCGGAAATCTAACCAGCAGCGTTTGATTCTGGTCTATCTTGCTGGGATTGTTGGTGATGGTCACCGACTGACGCACGGCTTTGACACCTAGTGGCTCTCTCGATCTTCACTGAAAGGATCTAGTTTTCTTTACCGTACATTATTATATAAATGAAATATATAAGTTTTAATACTAAATAATGGCTGAAGGCGGTCATGAAGAAATACCTATGGATGATATGTGGGATGATAATGCCCTAACATTCGAGGATGATGAAACCTCATCTCGCAAGGCACTGAACTCGTGAAGCAGGCCGTTGATGGTTTTACGATGGTTTAAAAGAGGATAGAAAACATCAAGCCGTGGGGGGAGAATATTCCAAGTTTTTGGTCGATAAGCAAGGGCACGCTGCGATTGAGGGCTTACCCAGAGATCGATCTCATGAATAAGCGCACTAGAGAACCATTTGCTTTATCAACACTCACAAGTCGCCATGGTGGAGTCACTTTATCCTTGATGAACTAGGCTTTGTAGATTACGGTGGCCGCGACCTAAAGATCCCGAAGGTTCAAGATCTGCAAGACAGCCGTGGCCCATACTGGGGATCAAGACATGACTGATAACATTGAAAAGCTGTTGGCCACCTGCCATGACAAACCCTTACTGCAGTTCTGAATTTACCTCTGAACTGCGGGGCTGGACATAAGCATGCAAACCATGTCCGCGGCCATCACTCGTTAACAACATGGCCAAACTGGACGCGAAGTCGATGACGACCATATCGCCCATGAAAATAAAACTCAGGTGAAACTGAGGGGACGACATGATATGAAAGCCGCCATCGAGGAAGAGAATACGTAATTTGGAAGAGGAAAGGAAGACCCGGCTGGAAACGGCATCCTCCTTCCGAGACCAGCTTCGATCCCAGGTCAGCCGTGTCGCGAGAAACCGTTGATCGAGTCCTCCCAAGACACCACGCTAGCTGACAGGATCCGAATCCTGTTCAGTGAACAAAGGGATCACCATCGCCAGCATTCTGACTGCATTGGGCTTCATCATATCAACCCTGGTGGTGTCACTGACGCCTGCCGGCGGTGGTGGTACACCCACGCATGCACCAAGTGGTGGTGGTGGTGTCAGAGAGTGGATTAAAAAACTAGGGGAAACTCTAGCTAAACTGGCTGGTAAGGCCGCCGAAGCCCTACCCGGCATCCTGGGTAGCATCGTCTCGTGGTTGCTGAGCGCTCTGGCTAAAACTGCCACGTGGCTTAGTCAAAACCTGTGGGCAGCCATCGTCGCCGTGGCGGGTCTGGTGTACGTAGCGGCTAAGGAATTTTTAACCAAATGAGTCCCAAAGCTACCCCACCAACCACCATGGCTGTTTTACGATCGATGTGCTGCTGATTGGAGGCTGCAGGCTGGGGCTGTAGGTGTGTGTGTTGAACCCTAGGCTCCGGGGGTGGCGCTACTATACCCGTTTCACCGGTCGTGGGTGGTGGGACGTGGGGGACGTTGACATCGAGGTTGACGCCCAACTTTTGACCCGCCGTGGCTATAACTATTTCGTTGTTGTAGCCCACCACTTTTTTTACTCTCAGTTGCATATCGCTCGGAGCCATGTACAGTCCCACGTCGAACACGTAGTCGACTTTCGACCTGGCATATTCCAACACGTCTTGGTAGCGTTTGATGGCACTCGGGAGATCAACTGGAGCATTGATAGCATCCTCAACGTTGACAACGAACTGTTTCTGTGCGTCGTAAGCAGTCCCTTTGCCTAGGATATTTGAACGCGTTTGCGTCTGCGCACATAACAGTGTGCCACACGTACGTTCGAATCGGAGTCATTCAAGCGTTCGGTGCCGGCGGCGAGTATACCCTTTCGATTCCAACATGAATTTTTTCCAATCACCACCCTGCTCGAACCTCCAAACTCGGTAATCCTTGCTGTCGTCGAATGCCATGTAACGGTCATCCCACTCGTTGGTTGTGATATGATGATACGACTTGTATCCCCAATCTTGCAACTTCTCGCTGGCTTCCACGAGAGGCATGTTGTGAACAATAGGAATACCCAATCCGTGGTTCGGTCCCGGCAAACGCCAATCCGTTTTAGTATCGATTCCCGAATTCGTTGCAAATACGTTCGTAGGCCCGTCTATCGTATTGGTTGTTTACTGCATTCCACGCCTTTTCTTGTGAGAGCGGGGCGCTGATCTCTTTGAGGATACGCCTGACCTGGTAGTACACGTGAAACGTGAACACAGACTGACTCAGCGGTCCACGCCTAGTGTCGGATACACCACACCCCGTTGTAGCGCACCACACGGCGAAGTTGAGTTGATTCTGCCAGAACTGCATCGGGTTGTTGAACCAAGCGTGCACTGTCTTAACGTTAGTCACCGAAAACTTATACTTATCGAACACATCTATGAACTGGGCGTCGAAATACAATCCATCAGCGACCACGATCTTCATGTTTTAAAACTATTATATAATGAGTTTATATAACATGTACATAACACTTCCAGGAATAACGAGCGGCGAGGCCGTTCAGCTGACGCACGCGATCGATAACACGTCGGGTCAACTCGAAGTAGCACTGTGCGATATAACCTACCTACCGCGATGGACTAACATCAACGCTAGCAACAATAAACTGTTCGTAGGTGGCGCTAGCAACAAGATAATTGACGGTTACTACAGCGTGTGCTCTCTAAGCGACGAGGTATTCAAACCATTGGGAGCCGAACTCAAGATGAACGACTCAAACGGCACAGTGGTGTTAATCAACAACGGAAGAAACTCCTTGAGGCTCGGTCGACCACTGGCTAGAACACTCGGTATGCAGCCTGACGAGGTAAAACCAACGACTACAGTCACAGGCGCGAAGTTACCCGACTTAGTACCGTACCGAGAGCTGTGCATTCATCTCAACCAGGTTAGCACAACGGACAATATTCAAGGAGGCCACCCTTCCACTATACTTAGAGCAGTGCCGGTTAAAACGGAGAAATACAACGACGGCAGAACCGAGTCGTTTTCAACGTGGCAATATAAGAGGTTAACCCAGGGCAACATCCCTGAGCTGATAATATCGGTGTTAGATATAAATCATAATCTCGTGAATATAGGATACCTCAGCGTAACGCTGCACATAAAATGACCAGCGCACAAGGTCCCGGAATGAAGTTGAAAAAATGCATCAATGTGGGGATCTCCGATCTCGGGGACACACGCGGATTCGACGACCCCGGAGTAGATGGTAAAGTGTACGCCTTGCAACTTAAAAAACAGCATTTATAAACGCGTTGAAGTTTCCGGTGGTACTAGCAACCTAAGCGATATAGTAGATACCTCAAGAGCGGCAGTCAACACTAAGTACACCCTTGTCAACACCCGGTGATAACTGGATGATATACCCATACGGGGGCAAACTGTTCGACTTAACGATGTTGAGAGCACTACCGTCGCCCAGAAACAAACCATATACGCTCGTTTCACCGATGATGACAAGTGGGTGTTATTACCGGGTAAAGTCGACTGGTTTCTCAATATTAGGCTCGGCTCCCCCTACGTGTTCACGGATAACAAAGACAACCACCTAAACAAAGTCGTGAACAACGGAACCCTGCTCGTGGCTTACATCCCGACTCAGAGACGTAGCGTAGTCATCAGCCCACTCGCCAGTATGGCAGCCCACATGCTATCGAGTAAAGCGGGGATGCAAAACGTGGTATTGCAGTTGGTGTCTGAATTCGAAGGTGTGGTCAGGATCCTGGAGAGTCTACCGGCGAACTCAACACTGATCATCCAAGTCTACCTAGGGGAACCATCGCGGGATGATGTAGAGATCGTGAAGGGGGTCAAACTCCGGTGGGGGAAACAACAACAGTATCACGTTTGCACCGTTTACGTGCGGGTGGGTGTCGACTCCAAAACCAGTCTGCAGGGTGTCACCGTGGTCGTGGAAGACACTATATCACTAACCAAGATCTTCCTACCCGACAACATACACTTCATGGGGGTGAAGTGCACCCCTGAACTATTATCAGAAAACCAGTTGGAAATTATCTCGTAATAGTATTATAGCAATGTCTTGGCTTCACCCCAACACTACGATTAACGACTTAGGGGACACGGAGGGATTCGACCAGCCTGGTGAGGAAGACACCTTATACATCCTGCACTTGAAAAACAACGTGTATAGGCGGGTGTCGTTATCAGATTTTAAAGAACCTGAATGGTTAGTCAACTTAAAACCCACCTCACCTTATATCTCCCTGAAACAAGATGATACTGCCGAGATCCACGAGATTAGGAATAGCGGTACCGTGCCCTCGTGTTTCATTCCGGACAATAATTCAAGTATTGTACTAAACTCGTCGTTACCCGGTATGATAGGGGCATTCCGAAAAAAGGGTAGGTTAAGGTATGAATGCAACGGGCCCATAAAGGTTCCGGCTATGGTACTAGGCTCCACACTCATCATAGATATCTATCTCCTGGAGCGTCTTAGTGGAAAACATAAACTTTTACCCGGGGTGACAATATACTGGGATTCTGATTTCAATAATGAACGTTACCGTATCCTCGTACAAACGGACCCCTCAACGGGTTCTATAACCTCCTCAATAAGTCCCTCCTATGGGATTCGTTTGGCTGTAGAGTCACCTATTAAATTATCTACTATTACCCTACTTGAGGATTTATACCTTATAAGCCTCAAGTACATTGATCGCCTGTTAAATGAAACCCAATTAAAATATCTTTTGTAATATATATTATAGGATGGGATTGTATCCAGGCATAGATGAAGTAGCGAAGACTCTGGAAACCGTAGACGGGTTCCGCTTGAGACAATTATGTGATGTAAGACGCCAACTAGAACAAGACCGCGACAAGCGTAAAGCATTATATAAGAAATACCATAGAGTTTTCAATGCCGTGGACGGGGCTGACACTGCCCTTATGGCAACCAGCATGGGACTAGGGGTGGCAGGTGTTGGGTTGTTGACAACCATCGTGGCCGCACCCATAGTGCTGGGACTCGAAATAACGGCTGGGGTGTCAGGGTTGGCTGGATTGGTATTTAAGTTTGTATCCGTAGACTGCATCGTAAGGCATTGAAGCATGATGAGATCAGGGTTCTGGCTGAAGCGAAGTTAAACACAATAGATGATCATATTTCCACCGCGCTCACAGACTCTAAAATCTCTGAGGAAGAGTTTCGTTTGGTGCTATCAGAAATCACAAAATATAACAAAATGAAACAAGAGATTCAATCCAAGTCTCGTAAAAGTACTACTATCAGTGAATCCGAGAAAAAAAAGTATATAGAACAGGGAGTACAAAAAGCCCGACAAGCGTTTATTACAAACACCAAAGAAATCATAGGCGATTCACGTTAAACTGTTTCGTTGAGGTCAATGTGATATAGATAAAGTAGACATCAAAGCAGACGAACCTACCTTGTATTTCTTGATGGATGGGCCCGGCAGGGGGTTTGTGAGAGAAGAATTATTGATCGTACCGTACGGCACAATGCTACCTCCCGTCAACACGACATAGATACGGGTTTACAGACTACTGTTTCAGAACATACGGGTTTTACAGACTACTGTTTCAGAACATACGGGTGTTACAGACTACAGTTTCAGAACATACAGGTTTTACAGACTACTGTTTCAGAACATACGGGTTTTACAGACTTCTGTTTCAGAACATACGGGTTTTACAGACTACTGTTTCAGAACATACTGGTTTACAGACTACTGTTTCAGAACATACAGGTTTTACAGACTACTGTTTCAGAACATACGGGTTTTACAGACTACTGTTTCAGGACATACGGGTTTTACAGACTACTGTTTCAAAACATACGGGTTTTACAGACTACTGTTTAGAACATACGGGTTTTACAGACTACTGTTTCAGAACATACGGGTTTTACAGACTACTGTTTCAGAACATACAGGTTTTACAGACTACTGATTAGAACATACGGGTTTTACAGACTACTGTTTCAGAACATACGGGTTTTACAGACTACTGTTTCATGACATACGGGTTTTACAGACTACTGTTTCAGAACATACAGGTTTTACAGACTACTGATTAGAACATACGGGTTTTACAGACTACTGTTTCAGAACATACGGGTTTTACAGACTACTGTTTCAGAACATACAGGTTTTACAGACTACTGATTAGAACATACGGGTTTTACAGACTACTGTTTCAGAACATACAGGTTTTACAGACTACTGTTTCAGGACATACGGGTTTTACAGACTACTGTTTCAGAACATACGGGTTTTACAGACTACTGTTTCAGAACATACGGGTTTTACAGACTACTGATTAGAACATACGGGTTTTACAGACTACAGTTTCAGAACATACAGGTTTTACAGACTACTGTTTCAGAACATACAGGTTTTACAGACTACAGTTTCAGAACATACGGGTTTTACAGACTACTGTTTCAGAACATACGGGTTTTACAGACTACTGTTTCAGAACATACTGGTTTACAGACTACTGTTTCAGAACATACAGGTTTTACAGACTACTGTTTCAGAACATACGGGTTTTACAGACTACTGTTTCAGAACATACGGGTTTTACAGACTACTGTTTCAGAACATACAGGTTTTACAGACTACTGTTTCAGAACATACGGGTTTTACAGACTACAGTTTCAGAACTTACTGGTTTACAGACTACAGTTTCAAAACATACGGGTTTTACAGACTACAGTTTCAGAACATACAGGTTTTACAGACTACTGTTTCAGAACATACTGGTTTACAGACTACTGTTTCAGAACATACGGGTTTTACAGACTACTGTTTCAGAACATACGGGTTTTACAGACTACTGTTTCAGAACATACGGGTTTTACAGACGACTGTTTCAGAACATACTGGTTTACAGACTACTGTTTCAGAACATACGGGTTTTACAGACTACTGTTTCAGAACATACGGGTTTACAGACTACTGTTTTACAGACTACTGTTTTCCAGAACATACGGTTTTACAGACTACTGTTTCAGAACATACACGGGTTTTACAGACTACTGTTTCAGAACATACGGGTTTTACAGACTACTGTTTCAGAACATACGGGTTTACAGACTACTGTTTCTAATGTTTCAGAACATACGGTTTTACAGATCACTGTTTTACAGACGTTTCAGAACTGTTTCAGAACATACGGGTTTTACAGACTACTGTTTCAGAACATACAGGTTTTACAGACTACTGTTTCAGAACATACTGGTTTACAGACTACTGTTTCAGAACATACGGGTTTTACAGACTACTGTTTCAGAACATACGGGTTTTACAGACTACTGTTTCAGAACATACAGGTTTTACAGACTACTGATTCAGAACATACGGGTTTTACAGACTACTGTTTCAGAACATACAGGTTTTACAGACTACTGTTTCAGGACATACGGGTTTTACAGACTACTGTTTCAGAACATACGGGTTTTACAGACTACTGTTTCAGAACATACGGGTTTTACAGACTACTGACTACCGGGTTTTTAGAACATACGGGTTTTACAGACTACTGTTTCAGAACATACAGGTTTTACAGACTACTGTTTCAGAACATACAGGTTTTACAGACTACAGTTTCAGAACATACGGGTTTTACAGACTACTGTTTCAGAACATACGGGTTTTACAGACTACAGTTTCAGAACTTACTGGTTTACAGACTACAGTTTCAAAACATACGGGTTTTACAGACTACAGTTTCAGAACATACGGGTTTACAGACTACTGTTTCAGGACATACGGGTTTTACAGACTACTGTTTCAGAACATACGGGTTTTACAGACTACTGTTTCAGAACATACGGGTTTTACAGACTACTGTTTCAGAACATACGGGTTTTACAGACTACAGTTTCAGAACTTACTGGTTTACAGACTACTGTTTCAAAACATACGGGTGTTACAGACTACAGTTTCAGAACATACGGGTTTACAGACTACTGTTTCAGGACATACAGGTTTCACAGACTACTGTTTCGGAACATACTGGTTTACAGACTACTGTTTCAGAACATACGGGTTTTACAGAATACTGTTTCAGAACATACGGGTTTTACAGACTACTGTTTCAGAACATACGGGTTTTACAGACTACTGTTTCAGAACATACGGGTTTACAGACTACTGTTTCAGAACATACAGGTTTTACAGACTACTGTTTCAGAACATACGGGTTTTACAGACTACTGTTTCAGGACATTCGGGTTTACAGACTACTGTTTCAGAACATACGGGTTTTACAGACTACTGTTTAGAACATACGGGTTTTACAGACTACTGTTTCAGAACATACGGGTTTACAGACTACTGTTTCAGAACATACAGGTTTTACAGACTACTGATTAGAACATACGGGTTTTACAGACTACTGTTTCAGAACATAAGGTTTTACAGACTACTGTTTCATGACATACGGGTTTTACAGACTACTGTTTCAGAACATACAGGTTTTACAGACTACTGATTAGAACATACGGGTTTTACAGACTACTGTTTCAGAACATACGGGTTTCACAGACTACTGTTTCAGAACATACAGGTTTTACAGACTACTGTTTCAGAACATACGGGTTTTACAGACTACTGTTTCAGAACATACGGGTTTTACAGACTACAGTTTCAGGACATACGGGTTTTACAGACTACTGTTTCAGAACATACGGGTTTTACAGACTACTGTTTCAGAACATACGGGTTTTACAGACTACTGTTTCAGAACATACGGGTTTTACAGACTACAGTTTCAGAACATACAGGTTTTACAGACTACTGTTTCAGAACATACAGGTTTTACAGACTACAGTTTCAGAACATACGGGTTTACAGACTACTGTTTCAGAACATACGGGTTTTACAGACTACAGTTTCAGAACTTACTGGTTTACAGACTACAGTTTCAAAACATACGGGTTTTACAGACTACAGTTTCAGAACATACAGGTTTACAGACTACTGTTTCAGGACATACGGGTTTTACAGACTACTGTTTCAGAACATACGGGTTTTACAGACTACTGTTTCAGAACATACAGGTTTTACAGACTACTGTTTCAGAACATACGGGTTTTACAGACTACAGTTTCAGAACTTACTGGTTTACAGACTACAGTTTCAAAACATACGGGTGTTACAGACTACAGTTTCAGAACATACGGGTTTACAGACTACTGTTTCAGGACATACAGGTTTCACAGACTACTGTTTCAGAACATACTGGTTTACAGACTACTGTTTCAGAACATACGGGTTTTACAGACTATTGTTTCAGAACATACGGGTTTTACAGACTACTGTTTCAGAACATACGGGTTTTACAGACGACTGTTTCAGAACATACTGGTTTACAGACTACTGATTAGAACATACGGGTTTTACAGACTACTGTTTCAGAACATACAGGTTTTACAGACTACTGTTTCAGAACATACGGGTTTTACAGACTACAGTTTCAGAACTTACTGGTTTACAGACTACAGTTTCAAAACATACGGGTTTTACAGACTACAGTTTCAGAACATACGGGTTTTACAGGCTACTGTTTCAGGACACACGGGTTTTACAGACTACTGTTTCAAAACATACGGGTTTTACAGACTACTGTTTAGAACATACGGGTTTTACAGACTACTGTTTCAGAACATACGGGTTTTACAGACTACTGTTTCATGACATACGGGTTTTACAGACTACTGTTTCAGAACATACAGGTTTTACAGACTACTGATTAGAACATACGGGTTTTACAGACTACTGTTTGAGAACATACGGGTTTCACAGACTACTGTTTCAGAACATACAGGTTTTACAGACTACTGATTAGAACATGCGGGTTTTACAGACTACTGTTTCAGAACATACAGGTTTTACAGACTACTGTTTCAGGACATACGGGTTTTACAGACTACTGTTTCAGAACATACGGGTTTTACAGACTACTGTTTCAGAACATACAGGTTTTACAGACTACTGATTAGAACATACGGGTTTTACAGACTACTGTTTCAGAACATACAGGTTTTACAGACTACTGTTTCAGAACATACAGGTTTTACAGACTACAGTTTCAGAACATACGGGTTTTACAGACTACTGTTTCAGAACATACAGGTTTTACAGACTACAGTTTCAGAACTTACTGGTTTTACAGACTACAGTTTCAAAACATACGGCTCTTTTACAGACTACAGTTTCAGAACATACGGGTTTACAGACTACTGTTTCAGGACATACGGGTTTTACAGACTACTGTTTCAGAACATACGGGTTTTACAGACTACTGTTTCAGAACATACGGGTTTTACAGACTACTGTTTCAGAACATACGGGTTTTACAGACTACAGTTTCAGAACTTACTGGTTTACAGACTACTGTTTCAAAACATACGGGTGTTACAGACTACAGTTTCAGAACATACGGGTTTACAGACTACTGTTTCAGGACATACAGGTTTCACAGACTACTGTTTCAGAACATACTGGTTTACAGACTACTGTTTCAGAACATACGGGTTTTACAGACTACTGTTTCAGAACATACGGGTTTTACAGACTACTGTTTCAGAACATACGGGTTTTACAGACTACTGTTTCAGAACATACGGGTTTACAGACTACTGTTTCAGAACATACAGGTTTTACAGACTACTGTTTCAGAACATACGGGTTTTACAGACTACTGTTTCAGGACATTCGGGTTTTACAGACTACTGTTTCAAAACATACGGGTTTTACAGACTACTGTTTAGAACATACGGGTTTTACAGACTACTGTTTCAGAACATACGGGTTTTACAGACTACTGTTTCATAACATACAGGTTTTACAGACTACTGATTAGAACATACGGGTTTTACAGACTACTGTTTCAGAACATACGGGTTTTACAGACTACTGTTTCATGACATACGGGTTTTACAGACTACTGTTTCAGAACATACAGGTTTTACAGACTACTGATTAGAACATACGGGTTTTACAGACTACTGTTTCAGAACATACGGGTTTCACAGACTACTGTTTCAGAACATACAGGTTTTACAGATTACTGATTAGAACATGCGGGTTTTACAGACTACTGTTTCAGAACATACAGGTTTTACAGACTACAGTTTCAGGACATACGGGTTTTACAGACTACTGTTTCAGAACATACGGGTTTTACAGACTACTGTTTCAGAACATACGGGTTTTACAGACTACTGATTAGAACATACGGGTTTTACAGACTACAGTTTCAGAACATACAGGTTTTACAGACTACTGTTTCAGAACATACAGGTTTTACAGACTACAGTTTCAGAACATACGGGTTTTACAGACTACTGTTTCAGAACATACGGGTTTTACAGACTACAGTTTCAGAACTTACTGGTTTACAGACTACAGTTTCAAAACATACGGGTTTTACAGACTACAGTTTCAGAACATAAGGGTTTACAGACTACTGTTTCAGGACATACGGGTTTTACAGACTACTGTTTCAGAACATACGGGTTTTACAGACTACTGTTTCAGAACATACGGGTTTTACAGACTACTGTTTCAGAACATACGGGTTTTACAGACTACAATTTCAGAACTTACTGGTTTACAGACTACAGTTTCAAAACATACGGGTGTTACAGACTACAGTTTCAGAACATACAGGTTTACAGACTACTGTTTCAGGACATACAGGTTTCACAGACTACTGTTTCAGAACATACTGGTTTACAGACTACTGTTTCAGAACATACGGGTTTTACAGACTATTGTTTCAGAACATACGGGTTTTACAGACTACTGTTTCAGAACATACGGGTTTTACAGACGACTGTTTCAGAACATACTGGTTTACAGACTACTGATTAGAACATACGGGTTTTACAGACTACTGTTTCAGAACATACAGGTTTTACAGACTACTGTTTCAGAACATACGGGTTTTACAGACTACAGTTTCAGAACTTACTGGTTTACAGACTACAGTTTCAAAACATACGGGTTTTACAGACTACAGTTTCAGAACATACTGGTTTACAGACTACTGTTTCAGAACATACGGGTTTTACAGACTACTGTTTCAGAACATACGGGTTTTACAGACTACTGTTTCAGAACATACGGGTTTTACAGACTACTGTTTCAGAACATACTGGTTTACAGACTTCTGTTTCAGAACATACGGGTTTTACAGACTACTGTTTCAGAACATACGGGTTTTACAGACTACTGTTTCAGAACATACGGGTGTTACAGACTACAGTTTCAGAACATACGGGTTTTACAGACTACTGTTTCAGAACATACGGGTTTTACAGACTACTGTTTCAGAACATACGGGTTTTACAGACTACTGTTTCAGAACATACTGGTTTACAGACTACTGTTTCAGAACATACAGGTTTTACAGACTACTCTTTCAGAACATACGGGTTTTACAGACTACTGTTTCAGGACATACGGGTTTTACAGACTACTGTTTCAGAACATACGGAGTAGTAGACAGGATAGGGGTACGGGATCAGGGTAATCTAAAGCTTCATTTAATAGATGAAGCCTTAGTCAGACCCTTCCCATTACCATCTACTACAAAGCTTTATTTCATAAAATAAGACTTTAGTCGGGGACGCTACTATAGCGGACGTTGGTATCTTACCTCTATGTCGTGTTGGTAGGAGGTAGCATTGTGCCATACGGTACAATCAATAATTCTTCTCTTACAAACCCTCTGCCGGGACCATCCATCAAGAAATATAAGTTAGGTTCGTCGGCTTTGATGTCTACCTTATCTATGTTGTAAGTTTTGACCGACCATATTGGGTCAGTAGCCCGTTTCCGAGTGTCACCCTCATGTTCTCCCGGTTGGTATAGATACCTCACGAGAGCTCGGTCGGGTATCTGTTTCTCCTTACCAACCCGTGATGGAGCAGCTGGTTCGGCTATCACTGATTTTAGTTTGATAGCGTCTGCCGGTTTCTTGCCAGTGAGTCGTGTGATTTCATGGTTGATTGCCGACACCACCTTAGGGAGCCGCGCGACCCATTCGGTGTTGGGTTTATTTAGACTTATTTCCTGAGCGTACTGATACCCAAATAAACGCTCAGCCAAAGTCCTATTAAATCTCTCTACTATAGCTTGACTGCGATGGGCTCCGGCAGTACCACGCCTAACCCTTGTATCGTGCTTAGCCAGCAACTGTGATACAACACCCATGAACTCCCGACCAGGGTCAACTTGCAATACAGTAGGCCACGTTAGTGGACTGCGTTTGTATATACGCTCAATAGCTTGAGCTACCTGGGCAGAATCTTTCGTGGTCAATGGTTCAGCTTCCTTATACCGGCTGGCTACATCCACGATAGTCAGGGCATACTTGTAGGTTTTACGTCTCACCCTGTCGTGAGGTAGGAACAGTAGGTCTGCTTGGTGAACGTTATTAGGTATATTAATACCAAACTTCCTTCTAGGCACATAGCGTGGTGGTGGTAAATATATCTGCCAAAGTGCTTGTTTTTCAAGCCATGTTTTGACCTCCTCCGGGGATACTCGAGTTATTTTAGCTAGCTTATCTACAGCGCTAGCTCCTTTCCAATACCCACGTGGACTATAGTAAATAGCCTCAAATTTTTTCTGGTTCCGTGACATGTCACTATTTATTTATACCTATGTTCTTGGTTCAATTTTCTCATGCCCGTACGCGTACGTGTTTATCCCATCAATGGCTATCCAACGTTTGGTATCCATAGGTGATAATGATGTTTTATTTATAGTCAACCCGTATATCCTATGCCCATCACTTCTAAGTGTGTTCATTTTATGTTTAAAGGTACGGGTCTTGAACAGAGCTTCCTTGAATCTGGCGTGTTTGATGTGTTGTTTCACCACGTACTTCTTAACACCCTTAGCTTTCCGGATCTCACCATTGTCGGCCTTCAGTATGGAGTACATCTTAGGCCTCAACCCTATGTACTCGGCTATGGGCGTGCCAGCACACTCGTCCTTCATCTTACCTAGGACCTTTTTATTCACCGTGCTGTGTATGTCATGGTCCTTGGGGTAATCGCTGGTGTCGTACAAATCGAGGTGTTTTTTCATGTCATCGTACACGTCCTCGGTTCGAATCTCCATCAGCAGGGAATCTGTGTCAGTGTATAGCACTTCACACCTGTCATCGTACTGTTTCTTCAGCTCGTTGTAGTAAAAGTCGTACATCAAGTGTTTGGATAAATCGAGGATGCTCATCCCAACGTAAACAGGTCGGTTTAATATTATGTGACTTTTCTTCATGTGTATGGCAGCCAGGTCGTTATCGAATATCTTACTACGGTTGAATGCAGGGTTAGCGATCAGCTTCCTGAGTTTTTCCTCCTCATTCGACCGAACCAGCTTCACGTCCACGCGTTTCCTCAGGTTCTCCATCGTCTTACCGAATACCGAGTTGTTCATGAGCTTATACAAGTTTTTCTCAAAGTCACTGGTGGCCAGCTTTCGGAGGTCCGTGTTCATTCTGATGTAAGGCTCCATCCAGGGGCTCTGGTTGAACACGAGCACCCTGTGTATTTTGGTCAGTTTCATACCCAACGACAGGTACAGCTGCAGGTTGCGATAGTGAACTATGTATTTGGTCTTATTCATTAAGTTAGGCACGAGTTTTTCAACGCCCGTCACCCGCCTATCTAACAAGTTATGTTGGTATTCAGACATCCAGTCTGGGTTAACCCTCATACGTTCGGGAGCTAGTGGATAGCTGTTGTGTGATTCGTGTAATGCTTTGGGATACTCCAAGTCTACCTCGAGGATATAACCTTTGTTCGAATCCGGCGCGATGCTCATAATATCGAAATCGGATGATACCCATTTGAATCCCCTGTTGGTAGATACTGACTCATGGCCCATCCGTTACAGGTTATTTGCGTCGAGATAGAGAATGTGATTGGTTGGTTTGCTAGGGTCGTAGCCATTCACGTATTGATTATTTGCTTTAGCGTATCGTTTGGTTGCCATGGAGATCCACCTCGCAAACCTTTCTCAATGAACAGGTGCATGTCATAATCAGTAAACAATTCCAACTTAACTCCGGTCTTTTAAGCAAGGCATCCCACGACAGACCTGGGCTGGTGTAATACCATGCTGGATCTAGTTTATACTGCTTGATACATGTCCTCCTAAATGTCTCAAATACGTCGGCTAATAGTAGTACATCCATCTTCAAGTACAGATCGTGATAGTCACCCAGGTTTTTACAACCAAGTTTATTCCATACATTAATAGCGTACGAGTAATCGTCTTCGGATATTTCCGAGTCGGTCAGATTGCTGTAAAATTCTCTGATGGGAGGTAGTCTGGTCTCGGCGAACTTAGTCCAACTATCCATGTACTCATAGGGATACACACCCTTCCTCATAAGCAGAGATCTAGTCTCGGCGTCTGTGTATCGATCGGTGATAGGGAAGGTATCGTTGGCTTTGATCAGGCTGGCTAATGACGACAATAGAAATTGACACGAGTCAATGAACCTAAGTCCGTCTAAGCTGAAGAGAGATATTTCTCCATGTTGTTGGGGATGCACGTTATATTACCATCGATTTTCGCGATGGCCTGCATGATTAAGTGAGAGTCGTACCCTCTCAAGTTGTGAAAGACAACGGGAATGTTTATTGTCTTAGGGTTGATTCTAAGCTTGAGGTTACACTCGTTATGAGCGGCGCCTCTATACTTACCGGTTATGTGACAGTGATCTCTCCGAATCACCGTTCAGTGGTGAGTCACACACGTGACAGTTAATGCTACGGGAGTGAGCTAGCCTGTCGGCTTGGGTTATACGCATGGGAGCGATTCTATGCAACTTTTCCCTAATAATTTCTTCTTCCTCCTTCAAACACTTTAGAAACCTTTCAACCGCGTCAGGACCCCTGTACACCACGGGAGATTTCGTTTCACCGTCACAACGGACGACTATGTATCCAAATCCACATGCTTCATGCTCTTGTGTTTTGAGTGTGGTTGGGGTCCCCTAACAATTGGGGGTATCTAGCCGCCTGTAACAGGTTTGACCAATGCTTCAAAGTCGGCGTATATAATATAAGGAACAGACATTTGGTGCTTGTGGTTGTAGAATTTTAGGATATTGTCACCTTCCTCGGGCATGTCGATGCGTATAGCCGTCTGTCCCACACCTTGACAATACTCCTGGTGGGATTCTAATAAATCAGCTCGGCTGAAACCGTGCAGACATCGCATACAAAAGTGTTTTTTCCCCTTGTATTTCGACTGATCGTACAACAACCGACTGAAATGTTTTATCCACGTGTAGTGATACTTTTCACCTCGTTGGATCATAAATATATTGATAACACGTTTCCCCACCAACGAGCTGAGCCTGTGTATTATTGTTTGTGTCGTCTTCGTGTCCAAAGACATTTATAGCTAAGATTATTCTGTTTTCTACTTTAGTGATCTGGGATATGGGGGTTGGTTCATCTATACCATCCCAGTTGAGTCCATCGTCTTGGGGATAACTAGAAGGCCTGTTCGAATTAGTGTCAGCTGGAAACAAGGCTGATCTGATAGCTAATCTCAAGCAATCGTTTCCTCTATTCTTAACGTTTACTATGGCCTGTTTTTTCTTATAGTAGGGAGGCAAGTCTAGGTATGACCCGCCTTTGAACGGCACGTAGTTAGCTATGTCTAGATAAACAATATCGATTTTATCTACAGCCCACCCGGATCCCAAGTGTGTGTAGCGTTCTAGGTATTCCTGTATCTGCTGAAAACTAGTATCGATCGATGTGTTTATAGTCTCTATCTGGGTCACGACCTCTTGTACACCTCGGAAGTAAGGCTGAACGTACTCGGTAACATCCCCTACGTTCTTCTCGAGTGTCATTTTAATTGTGATTTGAAATTTGATACTTCCAAGACTGGCTAGTTCCTGTTTTATTTTATCATCTATCAGGGGCTTAATATCTGAGACATCTATATTCCTATCAGCAGCATCGCCAGCCTCTTAAATACTTACCTACAGCTGGAGCTCAGTAGCATTACGAACTGTATAGTATTCATAATTGCGTACACACCTAAGGAATTAATGTCCTAATTGGGCGCCCGTAAATGTAAAAAATTATATATCCTCTC